>NW_015536624.1:1077232-1077588 GCF_001515605.1 Sinocyclocheilus anshuiensis
ACCATATTGTGATGCCCTGTCCGGCCGGAGTGACGAGACAAAACCAATCAAACCCATTATAAACAAGGCATTTGCTGCATCCAGTGCGGATATAATTACTGATCATAATGACTTATACTGTCTTTTTACGCGTTGCATCGCGCCGCGTAAACATAAAACCATGTCTGCATTTGTGATCGGAGAAACGACAAACAACAAGCCCTACTCTACACTGTTCAAAACTCGGGTTTGAATCGTCAGTGGCAAATCCTTTAAATATGAAAACGTACTTACAGACTGTGCAGCCGGCATTGTAGTCTACTCTACTAGGATCAGGAAACAGTCCTCCATAAAATGCGCTGCACACATCTGAATAT
>NW_015536624.1:1077711-1094490 GCF_001515605.1 Sinocyclocheilus anshuiensis
TAAATACAACTTAACCACTGATTCTAGTTGTGTCCACATTTGGAAGAGCAAACAAAGTAGTTTCGCTTTCACAACGAAACACACAGCGACTCCACGACACGGCGGCGACAACAATACTACAGCGAGAATCAAAGTTACGCCTTCTTTCTTTGCGTGAACATTTGGGCGGCGTTATGCAAATCTTCCCACACAGTGACGTAGACATGTGGGGGCGTGTTTAAACGAGGCGTTTTAGGAGGGCATGGACGAGTCTTAACTTTTATAAAGAATATCTCTTTGGGTTTGAGACTTTAGTCTTTGCAACTTTAGGGATCTTATCTATTCACGAACAGCTTGTAACACTCCAAAGAGAAAGGAAAACTTGAAATCGCATCATATGACCCCTTTAATATATTGCCAGTCATAAACGCACTGGTTTTTAGCATACATTCACAGAAAATGGCTTATTTCCGCTTTGCAAAATAAGGTGCTATGTTGCAATGGAAAATGCATCGACATCTTCAGTTTGAGAACTTGAAATCAACAATTTTCACATCTGCATTGTGCAATATACAGCACATTAATATTATGAAATAAATATTACCACACGTATTATTTGTGTTGTGCAGAGCCCACACAACGCCCTACACTGGACTCTAGCCCAAACATAACATGGTCATCTGTAAAGCTGAAATGGAGTTTCAATGAGAAGGATCCGAGTCACGCTGGATTCATCACAGGATATGTGATTACGATACAAGACTATTCAGAGGCCGGCTCTGATCTCAGTAAGTCTAAACTTATTTTCTAACAGAGTCCCTTTTCAAATATTCCATATTTGCAACGCCTCTAGACAGACAGCTATTTTGGGCATCCAAGACCAACACCAAGTCTACTTGAATAGGGAAATCTAGAAATCTCAAAAACTGCATGCCACACTCATTTTAAATATTTGCAATCAGCAACATGCCCCATAAATACTGTTTTTTTTCATGCTAAAATGGTGTTAAAAAAAGCTTATATTTCAGGCTGGACCAGCCAATGTGCATGTGTAGCTTTTCAGGACACTTGCTTTACAGGTTGAAGCAGCTATTATTTGACCGTATACTGTAGCAGTCCAGCATGACAAAATACCCCATCGCTGTTTTTTCTCTTCTCTCGATCACATGCATCCTTCCTGTTTGTTCTGGCAGGTTCCTTTAGACAGTCAGTGGATGATCCTCACAGCAAGTCTTGGACAGTCAGTGGTCTTGAGGAGGACTGGCCGTACACATTTCAGCTGGCAGCATGTACGTCTGCAGGCTGTGGACCGGAGACCACCGCCACCTTCAGAACCAGACAGAACTGTGAGCTCAGATACTGATTCAAACCAGATACTGATTCACACTGACAGGAAAGTCTGAGTGGTGTTTTGTAATAGAAGACTACTATCTTATGTGCATCTACACTATCTTAAATGGATAATTCACCCAAAAATTTAAATCCTTTCATCATTTACTCACCCTCATGTCATTCCAAACCTATACGTGCTTCTTTCTTTCTTTTGTTGAACATAAGAGGATATTTTGGAAAATGTTGGAGTTCAAACCACATTGGACTCCACTGACTTTTATTGTATAGACAAACAGTTTGGAACAACATGAGGGTGATATTTATTTATTGTTTTTAAAACAAGTCACTTATGCTCACCAAGGCTGCACTTATTTGATTAAAATCCAGTAAAAACAGTAATATTATTACAATTTAAAATAAAAATTTTGTATTTGAATATATTAAAAAACGTCATTTATTCCTGATGCTGCAAAGCTGAATTTTCAGCATCATTACTCCAGTCTTGAGTCACACGATCTTTCAGAAATCATTCTAATATGCTGATTTGTTGCTCAAGAAACATTTTTTATTATTATCTACGTTGAAAACAACTACTATTTTTGTGGAAACCATGCTATATTTTATTTCCAGATTCTTTGATGAATAGACAGTTCAAAATTACAGCATTTATTAAAAATATAAATCTTTTTTAAACAAAAAAATCTGCTAGACTGTTGCTAATAATAAAAATAAACACCTAATCTGACTCTATATTAATTCAATATTTGATGCAGTCATTTAATAGTGTTAAACTGTAATGGATATATAATAATGGAATGGAACAATAATTCTCTCCTCAGATTACCTGCTGACGGTAAAGGTTCTGGTTCCTCTCCTGGTTTTGATCGGTTGTTGTGTTTGTCTGTGGTCGTACAGAAACCTGTAAGTCTGCTGATATACAGTATGTGCGGTGAGTGATGGACTGTACTTCTCTTCTCCGTGGTTCACTGACACTGATGACGTCTTTCTCCATCGTTTCCAGAATAGGAGGATTTCCAGAAGAATCGTTCGGCTTTCTGCACATAAAAGCACTGGACCTGGATGAAGATCTTTATGAAGTAATTCATTACATTGATGGCATACAATAATATAACAGCATTGCGTCATTTCTTTTGACAGCTTAAACCAGGCTCAGTTGGCCAGGCTGGTCTTTTGGCTGGTTTTAGAGTGATGCTGGGACAGTGTTATTTTAGTAGAATGAGATAATATTACAGTTTTTTAAAAATAATATTCTGAAGTAGTTTTTATATTTTGTTAAATTTTACTAAAGTTTGAATAATTTAGTAAAGTTAATTTATTGTTTAAATGTCTATAGGTATTATTTAGTTATTATATAGTTATTTTATTTTTTGTACATGAAGCTAAAGCTGCAGTCCGTAACATTTTTTGGTTAAAAATGATCTAAAATCAATTTTTGGGCAAGTTCATAACCAGCCAGTATTCAAAACTATCGCCCGATTCACAACGGTACGCTTGTAATAATGTTTTCTAATTTGAGTGGTACTGGTAGGTTTTTGCTGGAAATTTGAGCATGACGCCGCATCATTACGTCACGTCTGTAAACAAAGATGGCAGATTATAATCCAGAAAGGTCAATAGGACAATCATCAGTGACAACTGGAGATTCACCCATAGCCACCAGTAGTCTACAGGTAACGCTTATACACACTAAATACAGTCACGCAATGCTGATGTTGTTAACATTAACATTTTGAGAACAAAACACAACAATAATTTGCACGGTTTGATGTGATATGAGCTAAGCGATCATTAGATATAATCACCATTGATAGCATGATGTATTATTGTAATGCTTTTTTCCTCAGTTGGTCAGAACAAAAGTGGCAGACATGTTACTTAATTGTTCAGATGACATTTTCCGGTGAAAATGCTTTTTTGGGTCATACTTCCAAGACGTAGGCTAGAATCTGTGATTCTGAAGTACAGTAAATATCCACGCCGGTGCGGTGACTGACAGAGTGACACACACACTCCTCAAAGCATTAAGATTGATCTGCGCTGAGGAGCCGTGCCGATGCACAACCCACGTAAAGACGATAATTCTGCAAATAACTGCAACTGCAGGTTTCAAACAGAGATGGCGACAAAGAGGCAAAACTTACAGACTGCAGCTTTAAAACTAAATGAAATTGAGAAATGTTCAAATAAAATTGTAACGCTTAAAATAGTATAGTTTAGTTTACTTTTTAAAGATTTTCTTATCATTTATATTGTTTCAGTTAAAGTTTAAGTACTTTTTTTAATATGTGTAGTTGTAGTGAACTATAAACTCTTGGCTGGGAGATCAGCTTTCCGACCAGCAGATAACCAGCTTGAAGACCAGCATAAACCAGCAATGCTAGCTCAGCTGTTTTTATTAGCAGGTTACATAAGAGTTCAAAACTACATGTAATGGTCTATTCCAACAATTTTTACTCAAAGTGTAAAAATCACTCATTTTTATATATATATATATATTTTTTTTACAATAATTGAGATATTGGACGAATCAAGAGAAAAATCTATTATAAATACACTTATATGTAACCCTGGACCACAAAAGCAGTCTTAAGTCGCTGGGGTATATTAGTAGCAATAGCCAAAAATACATTGTATGGGTCAAAATTATAGATTTTTCTTTTATGCCAAAAACCATTAGGATATTACGTAAAGATCATGTTCCATGAAGATATTTTGTAAATTTCCTACCGTAAATATATCAAAACTTAATTTTTGATTAATAATATGCATTGCTAAGAACTTCATTTGAACAACTTTAAAGGTGATTTTCTCAATATTTAGATTCTTAATTTTTTTTCAAATAGTTGAATCTCAGCCAAATATTGTCCAATCCTAACAAACCATACATCAACGGAAAGCTTTTTTTATTCAGCTTTCATGTGATGTATAAATCTCAATTTTGAAAAATTGACCCTTAAGACTGGTTTTGTGGTCCAGGGTCACATATGTGATTCAATACAAAAAGTATTGATAAATATCTCAAATCTAATTTTGGTAACACTTTACAAAAATGTCAAATTTTTTAACATTAGTTCATGTATAACTAACATGAACTAACAATGAGCAATATATTTGTACAACATTTAATAATCTTTGTCAGTGTTAGTTAATGGTAAATGTTGAAATTAACATTAAGGCTAGTAAAAGCTGTAGAATTAGTTCATTGTTACTTCATGTTAATTAACTAATGTTAAATGAAACCTAAATGTGAAATATTACACTGAAAAAAATTTGGTGTAGATACAATTTTCACCCAGAAATTGCTAGTAAATGTCACAATTACAAAATGGCAAGTAACACATTGGATTAAATGTAACTTTTTTTTAGTTACACTTTATTTTAAGGTGTCCTTGTTACAGTGTAATAGTACATTTAAGTACTGAGTAATATTAATTAACTACATGTACTAACTATATGGTTAGGGATTGGATTAGGGTTTGGCTTAGGGTTACTAGCATGTAATTATGCATAATGTTTTGTTATTATAATATTAAAAGTACATGTGTAACATGGACACCTTAAAATAAAGTGTTACCCTTTTTTATAGAAAAACTAAAATATACTCCAATAATCAGTTTTTTCACCGTTTTGACTTTTCTGTTCTTTTTAAGGCGAGTGAAAAGATCCGTACTCTGATGATAGAGGACTGTGAATGGTGTGACGTTGAGATTTTAGACGTGCAGCCCATCCCAACAGAGAAAACATGGTTGACGTGCGCAGAGGACCCGAGTTGTTCATTCATTACACCTAAAGTCACGCTTCCATCCTGCCATCTTACCACAGACGTATGGCTGGCCACAGATCTCACAAACTTCACTTACGTGTCCTCTGTGCAGCAAGATCTGCCTTCAGAGGAGCTGAAGACAGAAGCCACAAATCAGGAGTCAGAGATTTCTGGCTTTTCGAGTGACTATGTCACTTCCGTAGCCACATAATTCCTGAAAACGCAGTGTCGTGATCTTTTATACACACCAAAGAAAGCAAGCCAGAGCTGTCGATCTTATCACGTTCAGCAAGATCACGACATCCTCATGTCACCGGCGTGTTTGTAAGGGGCCCCGCTTCCTTCTGCAAAACAGCTTTTAAAGACAAGAAGTGTTGTGAAATGCGACTGCAGTGTTTGATACATGAGATTTTGCAATATCTGTCCGGTACTTTATCTTGGTTTTGCATGTTATGCTAGACCTTTCTGGGCAAAAACGTACAAAATGTTCTCTCAGGGGAAAAACATGTTCTGGAAGGGACATTTGTATTATTCTTTTGTGTATTTCTAAGCTTTATGGGTAACCCTTTGCGATACTGTATGTATCATGAATTAACAATGAACAGTTTTACAGTTAAGAACTTGAAATGTTAAAAATGTACTTTACCATTTGAAAATTTGGGACTGGAATGATTTTTTTTTTAAATGTTTTTTTTGAATATTATTTTAACAAATGCTGCATTTTTTTTATTACCATATTTATATAAAAAAATATTTACACTTATGCTACAAAGGCTGCATTTATTTGAACAAAAATATAGTAAAAACAGTAATATTATTAATTACGATTAATCGCATCCAAAATAAAAGTTTTTCTTTACATAATGTGTACTGTGTATATTTATTATGTATATATATATATATATATAAATACAAACACATGCATGTATTTAAGAAAAATGTTATGTTTATATATTAAATATATTTAAAATATAAAATATAAATAAATATATATACATGTAAATATTTTAAATATATACTGTATGTGTGTGTATTTATATACATAATAAATATACACAGTACACATATTATGTAAAGAAAAACTTTTATTTTGGATGCGATTAATCGTTTGGCAGCACTAAATATTATGAAATATTATTATCATTTCACAGAGCTGTTTTCTATTTGAATGTATTTTAAAATATAATTTATTCCAGTGATCAAAGTTGAATTTTCAGCATCATAACTCCAGTCTTCAGTGTCACATGATGCTTCAGAAATAATTATAATATGCTGATTTGCTGCTCAAGAAACATTTCTTATCAATGTTGAAAACCGCTTTTGTGGAAACAGTGACTTTTGAGGAAAAGAACAGCATTTTTCTGAAATAGAAATCTTTTGTAACATAATAAATGTCTTTACTGTCACTTCCGATCAATGTAATGCATCCTTGCTGAATAAAAGTATTAATAAAATGCATATAAGAAAGCTGTTTAAGTATTATTCTTTGCTAGTTCATGATACCTAATGCATTTATACTGATGTTAACATATTGAACTCTCAGGTACTACTACTTCATATCAATGTTAACTATATATTTCGCCCCAAAAAGAAAAAAAAAAAAAGTTAGCTTTACATTTAATGCCTGTGCATACTCTGCATCTGAATGCACTCAGACGACACAGATGCACTCATGAGTTTTCCTCTTTAATTATATATCCCTTTGATAAGACTTAAGATTTTTCCCGAGCTAAAAGTGCCCAAAAACACACTGTACACACTTTACAAGGGAAACCACAACTCAGGAAAAACAAAAACAAAAAAATTACACCATCTCTCACAATTTCATCTTTTAGGAAAAATATAAATATATATTTTTTCATCTCTTTTCTGTCTCACGCCACTATGGCACAGATCCGATGCCCAGGCGAAAGCCATGGCACTCTCTCTTCAGCCAATAAGATCGCAGTCAGTTGAAGGCAGCAGCAGCGCTGAGACACATATTAACAAAAGGTCTTGCAGTTAATAAATAAGCAACTGGGTTTGTGTCAATTCAGCATGCAATCTACACATGGTTTCGGGAGAACAGGAAAGATGGATTCGATCAGTGCTTTGTGTGAACATCAGGAACACGTCGAGAACATCAATGCAAAAACTATGGCTTACTACAAGACTGCTACGATCGCTAGAAGATCTGAATACCAGTGTTTTAACATGTCAGACGCTTCAGTGCACGCTTGAGGAAACACACTGGGATTAAATGCATTTCAAAGGCGCGATGTGAAGAGAAACGCTAGCAATATATAGACAACACGTCAAGATAATACTTTAACTCTTTCTAAACCAGTGCTTCGGCAGCTTATTGAAGAAATATTTCAACACAAGTTTCACTATCAAGAGCAATGTTGTCGATTACAAGAGAAAATCATTTTGACTAGAATAACAAAAAAACAAAAAAATATAAATTTTACTGAAAAATTATTTTGCATTGTGACATAACTGTCATGACAATTAAGCACATTTTGCACCCTGAAACTTTATTATTTTCAAATATATATTATTATTATTATTATAGACCAATTCAGAGTAGACGTCACAGTTACGTCACTTGCAGCTGCGCGCGCATAGTGGTTGCAGAAAAACACTGGGAACAAGTGGAGGTAAATGTGTAAAATCCATGAAATAAAAGAAAAATATTTTTGTGCCTTTTGATGTCAAGATCGGAATGCAAATAATTTTTATAGAATACTGTCATCAAAGATGCCATTTGAAGCTAAACGCAGACATTTAAATGCACATACTATGGATGAAAACTGCTATGATTACTCTACTTTTAAAGCATAAATTCGATTTAAACAATAGGTCTACATAATATTCACATATGCTGTTCATAGGGGACGTATTGTATTAGCCCTACAGTTACAGCATGAAATGACTTTATAACTCGACTTAACTCAAAAATAGTGAGTTTGTCAAATCTGAGGGAAAAAAAGCCAGAAGAGCCGAGGGGGAAAGAATGACGAGTTGTTTTTCCTTATTAGAATTGTGATATATAATCTTGGAATTGCGAGAATAAAGTCAGAATTTTGAAATATTGACCTTTTATTCTTTTATTCCATGGCTCCATAGACTGCCACTTGAAAACCGTCATTTTCTGCCTCCAGATAGGCTCCGCCCACAACAAACGTCACCCCTGTTTCGGATCTGTAAGACTATCCGACTCTCTAACGTCAATTTCGTTGAATAACAGTGCTTATCGCTGGGTGACAAGCTCTTGTAATATGCGGAGAACATTTTGAAAATGACATCTAATCAATATAATTTATAATCTTTTTAAACCTAACTATTTTGTACCCTATCCGTGAAATTCTCTAGCCATAAAGGCTATCTCTCCCGGGTTTTCTGCAACCATGATGCGCGCGCATCCTGAATGTTTACAAACCTATAATTGGTCTATTAGTATATTCAATTCTGCTATCATGTGTTAGCATTACAATTACGTGAATTAATTGTCATGGAAACTTCAGAATGCAAAAACAAACAAACAAAAAAGAGAAACAAGTATATATTTTACATAAAGGAAATTAAGCCCGTTTTAGGACTTTTATTTCGCATTGATATTATTGTCAGGAAAATTAAGCACATTTTGCTCCCCACATTTACATTTTTTGATTTTATCAGCATCAATGTAGTACAACAAATACTGCTATTATGTGGATTAATATTTTAAAAATTATGAGAATTCGGAACGGAAACGTGCTTAAATTGTCATGAACATTTCAGAACAAAAAACAAACAAACTACAAATAAAAAGTATGTATTTTGCATAAAGAAAATTCAGCCGGTTTTTAGGACTAGTATTATCATTTTTAGTGTAATGTTAAAAATAAGCACATTTTGCTCCCCAAAACAGTCAAATCCCATTGTGATTTTCACACCGTAACATAAAAGTAAATATTTTTTTTAATTAAATCCGTATCAAGGCAGTACAAAAAAATACTAACATGATCTGTATCAATTTTTTACTTTTTTTCACATTTGTTTCCCCCACATAATTTTTTTTATAGAAATGTGCTTAATTGTAACACAAAAAAACATTAATGGTCCTAAAAGGGCTTAATATTTTAATTAATCCTCTAGACTGTTTACACAGTCAAAATGATTTTCTGTTGTTAATCAACATTATACAAAATGTATTATGTATTGTATTATGATTTGTATTGAACTCCAGAATTCCTTCAAAGGTACTTGATGATCACTTTTATTAATCATTTGTCAATAAAATGATACCATGCATGATTATGTTTCACTTCTGCTTCAATTTCCTGTAAGTCAGAGTCAAATCTAACCGCCACCGTATCACCGATCAGCATCAGATCACAGATCACAGACCACAGCACCGGACGAGTCTAGTATGATATGGAGAATGAGTCTGCAGATGTTTTACTAACCACTGTTCATCCAATCCAAATCACTGGGTGACCCTCACAGGTCTGGGTCACATTTCACTCTAAAATCAGATTACAAAAGATGCAATTCATTTTTCCATGAAAATCTTTTGCATTATGACACAATTTCCATGATAATCAAGCATATTTCTCAGAATTGGGCTTTACAGTAAAGAGAAATCTGGTGAAATACAACTTGGACAGCTTTCGTGAGGTTCACCTTGAAAACATCCAGACTGTTAGGAGTCAAACTAGCTCTGCGATCGAGTATGTGTGTGTATCAGTGCTCGCATGCGCTTCGCCTGCGTCTTTTGGAGGAGGATTTCCTACGAGACGTACCTTTCTGAGACGGTACGCGGATGACAGATTTCCAACGAAAGATGTGTGACGCTAAGGGTTCAGATATTGCAAACGACGTTTTTTCCCCCAAAACACTGAATTCTGATTGTCTGGAGGTCATAAAAAAATCCAAACCCACACACGTACAAAAGAAAAAGAAACGAATAAATAGTACAAATGTAATCAATGTTTCGCCCGTTCTTTCAGTTCTGGAAGTCCTGAATTCATAGTCAAATCATCCGCGCTGAATTCTTTGTAGTGTTTGCGTGATCTTGTGAAATATTGGGACGGGGTGGATATGTACAAACACCAGTGCAGTAAACCGTCTATCTCATCCGTGCATCTGGCGCTCTTAAAGTGTAAACAGCATTTCATTCAGATCGTTCTTTGTAAACACGTACGTCCGTATGTACCATGTGAAGCGCTCCGGTTCACCTGTTTCACAGTCTGAAGACGTTGTTTGGTAAACTGCTCCCCTTCAGAAACACCGTCTGAAGTCCAGGGGCTTGCTTCCTCTCCTCCAGCCGCAGCCTGACTTCCTCATCCTCCATGTTCACTGAAGCGTGTCTCTCTGGGCCGTATGGGAGGTGAGGTGATGGGATAACGGCGGTGAGGTGTTCAGGAAGCTGACAGAGGTATCAAGACTCCTCAGTGTCCAGCGGGACAGGTAGCGATGGTTTATTCAACACCGCTTCAGCTTCATCATACAACTGCAGACAGGAACAGTCAACGTCACAGACACAATAGTGCTCCACTGATAAGGGGTTTTATCAGGAATCATATTCTATTCGAAATTTGCTGATAAATATTTACATTTAGGCTAGCAAAGCTCACTCAGGCTGCATTTATTTGGTCAAAAATACAGTAGTATTGCGAAATATTATTACAGTTTTAAATAACCCTTTTCTATTTGAATATATTAAAAAGTAATTTATTCCTGTGATCAAAGCTGAATTTTCAGCATCATTACTCCAGTCTTCAGTGTCACATGATCCTTCAGAAATCAGTCTAATATGAAACATTTCTTATTGTTATCAAAGTTGAAAACAGTTGTGCTGCTTAGTATTTTTCTGAAAACCCTGATATATTTTTTCATGATTCCTTGATGAATATTAAGCTCAAAAGAGCAGCATTTATTTGAAATAGAAATGTCTTTACTATCACTTTTGATCAATTTAGTGCGTCTTTGCTGAATTGTTTTAAACTTAAATAAATAATTTATCTTGATACACTTTCAAATAAATCTTGATAAAACTTGAAAAAATTAAACCAATCTTTATCTAGACGAGAAACCTGTGTCAGAATTGATGTTTTTAATTTTGATGTTTTTAATGATTTTTAATTTGATACTAATAAATTTTTTAATTATAATTTTAATTTACTTCATAAAATGTCTTTATAGCTTACATTATATTTTAGCATTAAATACTGGAGGTCCCTAGTATGACAGAGTCTGTAAAAAGATGTAGAAGCTACACACTAGAACTTTTCTGAGCAATATGAACTCCCGAGTCCTTTGGTTCAGGAAGTATCTTGGTGGAGATTTGTTATAGAGGCTTTCAGGAGAGACGCCGTACCGGAATGAACTGCACATCCTGGAAGAGCTCTTGGATGAAGCGGCGTGAGGCCAGACGAAACATGCAGTTGGCCAGCAGGAAGGAGACCTCAGAGTACAGGCAGATGTCATCAAACGTGAACGGGAACTTCTCTTTTATCCTGCAGAGGGCAGCAGAGCGTTACGCAGGGCTAAAACAAACACAGAACACACACTCGCACAGTATTTCTCGGCTCTTCTTACGTGAGCAGTCCGGTTTCGTGTCCTTTGGTGCCGACTGAAGAGCTGAGGTTGATGACGAGTCGCAGAACCTCTTTCCTCAGCAGAACTCTGCAGGCCGGGCCATCCTCAGATATCGCCTTTCCACCTATATGAACACATACAGGTTTGCTTTTCTATCATGGACTTTTCATTGACCTCCATTGCTTTGATACTGAACAAATGCTATTTTCTCCTATCTCATAAACGTTTACATTTGGACACCATTTAGTTTGTTTATTGTTAATCCCTCCACAACGTAGCTGATTTTGGTTATTACTTTACTTTATATGCTAAACAAACATCTACTAAAAAAGTAGATGTATTTAATAAGATATGGATCCCTTTTATACAATTTGTTAATAAGTAGATGAGTGTAATGTCAAATAATGATGACTGTGAGGTCCCTGACATAACAGTTTTACATTTTTATTGATTAACTTATTTAAGAAACAATAACAGATACGGTTCTGATAAATTTAAGTCAGTTTCTTATGTTGATTATTATCATTATTACTATTACTTATTTGTTATATTTATTTCAATTTAATTATATACGTTGGGGTGGAAAAGTTGCAAATGTTTTGTATTTTGTTTGGATAGTATAAGAAAACCGAATAAAAAGGAACGGAAAAAACGAAACATCTATCAGTTATCTAGAGAAAAAAAAACATGTCAATAGAACTCATATTTAATTTGACACTAATAAAAAGATTTTGTTTAAAAAAAACTATTACAGATACTGTAATTTATTTTGTTTATTATTATTATTATCATCATCATCATTAATAATATTACTTATTTTGTTGTTGTTGTTATTATTATTATATTTTAAATTTAATTATTACATATGCTGTGGTTGAAAAGTTGTTTTGCTCCTTTGGACAGAACAACAAAAATGATTAAAAATAGAATTGGTAAAAAAATGTAGCCTTTATTAATTACCTAGATTAGAAAAATATATTTATTTAAATATTTAAGTATTTTTATATCTTTAAAAAAGATATACTATTCTGATAATTATTATTTTCTTATGTTTAATTTAATTAATTTTATTACATTTTTATACATGTTAGGATGGGAATGTTAGAATTGTTTTGTATTGTCCCAGTTCAATACAAACAGAATGCAAAAAAAAATAAAAAAAAAGTGAAAAGTTCACTCTTTATCTAGACACTATTTGTCAATGTCAGAATAAAAAGATTTAATTTGACACGATTGAAAATGTTTCATGTTGTACCGTTGTGCACCTGGATGTTCAATGATGTCCCAGTAAAACATAAACTTCCGGAAATTTTCAATGCACTAAACAACTCCAGAAAAAATGGTTGTGAAAAGTCGTCTCAGTATGTGGTTTGGAATCTCAGAGGTAAAACAGAAGGTCTTATTCTCACCCAGTATGAGCTCTGTGCTGGGAGTGCTGCTGGCCGAACCCTGACTGACGGCCGCTTCGCTGCAGCCCGAGATCCCCGAGAACTTGGACTGGGCGACCACCTCCAGGTGATTATGGGAAGACTGGCTGTGCCACTGAGAGAAACCATCAGACAGATCTGCCGGAGAGAGGAGTCAGGTATGAGGAACAAAAGGAACTAAATTCCTCATTTTTACCCAAATCTGGGCTTTGAACCTACAACCTTTCCAGTTACAACCAGATCAAGTTACTCTATTTACTAACACTCACAGTCTCCCGTGCTTCCTCATAATCAGTGATTCCTTTCAGAAAACAGCAGGTTCACAAAAATTGAAATGAGAAAGATGTTTAATGAAGCTGAAATTCTCTGGTAGCGTGTGTTTGCTCACCTGTGCGTGTGTGTGTGTTGTTCACGTGGCTGTGTGTGTGTGAGCCGAGGACGGTGATGGCGCAGCAGTAGAGGCAGTTCTGCTCCGTGTGCTCCTGTAGGCCTGTACTCTCATCGGCTCCCAGCAGGTGCTGGTGCTCCGACCGGCTGCTGTTTAACAGCTCTGTTATACTCATCTGCAGCTTCAGTGGAGGACCACGACACGGTTCTAAGAAACCCACAAGAAACATGCAGATTTGTTTAATACAATTATTCATTTACTTATAATTTTATACACAATCATTTTGGGGTCTGTAAGATTTTTTATAAGAAATAATACTTTTCTTCAGCAAGGACACATTAAATTGTTCTAAGGTGGCAGTAAAGAGCTATATAATATGTTAAAAAAGATTTATATTTCAAATAAATGCTGTTCTCTTTAACTTTTTATTCATCAAAGAATCCTGTAAAAAAATGTATCACTGTTTCCACAAAAAATGTATACATTGATAATAATAAGAAATGTTTATTGTGCAGCAAATCAGCATATTAGAATGATTTCTGAAGGATCATGTGACACTGTAATGATGCTGAAAATTCAGCTTTGCATCACAGGAATAAATTACATTTTAAATTATATTCAAATAGAAAACAATTCATTAAAATTGTAATAATATTTCATAATATTACTGTATCTTTGATCAAATAAATGAAGAGCAGAAGAGACTTCTTCAAAAACATAAAAAAATCTTACCAACCACAAACATTAGAACGGTACTGAATTTCTATTTAATTATTAAAAATAATTGTATTATTATTATTATTCCTACTACTACTAATAATAATAACAAATACAGAAATATAAGGGTGATGCAACAAGCAGTCATACCATCAGATTCTCCAAAAAGAAACTTGGATGATTTTTCTCCAGCAGGGGGGCTTGTTCTCTTCTGGAAATATGATGTTTCTTTAATCTAAAAATAAAGTAAAATTGTATGTGTAAACAAACATTTACACTCTTACTCAATTAAAATACAGTAACTTTCCCTATCTGAAAAAAAGTCATTTTCTACAAAAAAAAAAACAACAACAGTGTTTTTGACATCTATATTTCACATTTCTTGGTCACTAAAACTAGGCTCCCTGCTTTAATGCAAATCTATTTGGGTATTTTTATCATCTAACAAGTGAAAATAACAAATAATAAGAAAGTCTAATCAGGAAAATTACCACACGCTTGCTTCTCCTAAATAAGTCACACAATCAGAGTTATGCCCAAAGTGAGAGCCAAAAAAAAAAAAAGTTAAAATGACTGCACCTTCAATTGAACAAACACAATGAAAATTGAATCAAATTCGCATGAGCCTCTATACACTCTACAGATGCATTACTAAAAGTTCACATGGTGAAGACACAACAAAATGCACCTGAAACATGTGGTTGATGTCCAGGGGCAGCGCCAGGCCGATGTAGTCCTCACTGCAGCCGAAGGTGGCGCTAGAGACCATGGAGCGCAGGGAAGAGGAGCGCTGCAGGGTGGAGTGATTGATCGGACTCAATAAGTCCTCCTTATCCAGAGAAGCAAAACTCAGAGCTTTCAAAAACCTGAGAGGAGAGCGAACACAAGCACACCCACTGCAAAACATTAGCTTTAATCCTATAAATATTCAGCTAGACTTTCATTTTTATTACCACACAGACACAAACTAAATAGTATGCATTACACTAGTGCTTACCAAATCATAGTATGAAGGAAATGGCAAGACAGGACTACAAATAAATTGTGGATTTTATCATTATATACATAAGACATCCAACATGATGCATCCAATAATACCAACTAGACTATCTAAAAGCGTGTGAATTGGGATGCAGCCAAAGACGTTACTAAGCCACCTTAGTTTGAGTGAAGGTGGAATTGGATTCCCAGCAGTAGATCGAGCATCCCAGTTCAGCACTACATCAACAAGGTTTGCGGTTTTCCTGAAGGACTGTTTCCACAAGCATCTAACTGAGTCTTGGAGGTGCATTAGTATCCAGTCACTCAGCCATCATTAAATGTGAATGAATGAGTGAAAGATGGGGAAACTATTCGGGGGAGAATGACAGTGGATCTGTAGTCGCACGGGACGGGACGTTGCCTTGTACTCTACAGCAGTGTTTCCCAACCGGGGTGCCGCGGCTGCCGAAAATGAGTTCACCGCTCAGGTTTCACTTTCACGTGGTGACGCTCTGCGTATTATCCACTCTATGTGTGTGTGCTCCGCTCAGTCGTTCCACTCGTATACCGTTCATGCTCATCAGAACAGCAAAGTGCACTCAAACATTGAGCCGACAGGAAACATCGATGTAGTACAGTATTATTTCTGTTTGCAATAGCCCTACTGTGCTGTAACATGGTGTGGTATACATAACTCTGGTAACGCTGCCCTCTCATTCATTGATCTGCTAACCGCTATGTTATGCTCACGTGTTCTGATAATAATAGCTTTCTAGGACTAAACATTATTTGGATAATTGGTAAAAATGTTTAAATATCTTAACCCTACTGTTAGACCTACCTGAAAAACTAAAAACTGCTCTACAGTATTTCTAAAATTGAAACTCTACGGCGGGTCCAAGCTAATGAGGGGATCCTACTCTGTACTCTCGCTACCCACCATGGCACAAGGGTTCTGGGCACTCTGCGGTGGGAGCTGAACGGCTCAGAATACCTTTTCCCAGAACACCTGAGAACCAGCAAAAAACACCCCGAACTTCAATTGCACTTTCATATATATAGGTCAACGCAAAAAAAAAAAAAGCTGTTAAGAAGTCGTATTTCAACCCAAACAAACAACCCAACAAATATAAAATAATGTATTTGAAATAAAATACATTTAATAATACAAAAATACTGGTATCTTAAATTATATTTAATTATACTGTAATTTAATTATAATTTATACATGAATTATTATATAATAAGAAAATCAACCTCATTCAGACTTTTTGGAATTATCATGACACATATTTTCATTCAAATATATATTTTCCCCAAAAATTCTTATTACAGTAAAGTGCCATTTTTGTAATAATAATATATTATAATAAATATAAAATAAACATTTTAAATATATATATATATTAGTGCTGTCAAACTATTAATCGTGATTAAATCGCATCTAAAATAAAAGTTTTTGTTTGCATAATATATGTGTGTGTACTGTGTATATTTATTATGTCTATATAAAAGCACACATACAGTATATATTTAGAAAATACTTGCATGTATATATTTATATTCATATAATTTATATTATATATAAATATATTTAATATACAAAC
>NW_015536624.1:1099348-1105939 GCF_001515605.1 Sinocyclocheilus anshuiensis
TAAATATAAATACAGACATGTAAAAACAAGTAAATATTTTTTAAATATATACTGTATGTGTGTATTTATATATACATACAGACATGTAAATACAAGTAAATATTTTTTAAATATATACTGTATGTGTGTATTTATATATACATAATTATACACAGAACACACACATATATTATGCTATTTTATTTATTTATTAATCCTAACGCTACATTTTAGTTATACTTACATTATTGTAGTTATACATTCTCATTATACAGTTCAGTCATTTTTAACCATAATTATCATTACAATTTAATTATCATTAACTATCATTCAGTTATTAAACATCAAATATATAGTACTCATTTTTTACTATAAATATCAGTTACAATTTAATTATCATAAAGGTAGTAAAAAACTATTACCATGATCTATAGTTTAGTATAGTTTAGTAGTTAAAAATAAGTTGAAAAAGGAAAAGTAAATGCTGTGTACCTGCGTGGCGTGAGCCGGGAGTCAAGGCTGCGTGTTTTCATGGTGATGGTATCTGTAAACAGCACGTCTTTAGCGGGAGACGCCAGCGCTTCGCTGTGTGAGAGAGACGGGTGGATCCTCTGCTGCTGCAGGCGTTTCAGCGTGGCATATCCCAGCGCGTCACGCGGGCTCGTGTAGATGTAGCTGCAGTCCACCAGGCTCTTGATGGTGGCCACGGAGGGCGACTTCAGCGACTGTGCCCTGCGCGGCAGCGTGTGCGCCGACCCGGGAAGAACTAGCGAGGTGGAATTAGACTTGTACAACAGGATGTGATTGTGGTTGGACTGAGGACTGAGCGAGTGTTGCATTTTCACAGTTTTGGAGCTCACCACCGTGTTGAGGCTGGCGCAGTCCGTATCCATGGCGATGGAGGAGGCGGGCTCTCGGGAGGGGGAGGAGCTCATGGAGCTGATGCCACTGGTGGTCGTGTCTGTGTTGAAGCTATGACTGCGGCTCTTAAACGTGCCGCCGCCGGGCAGTACAGACGCACCGTCGCAGGTCAAACGCTCCCTGCTGCTCCGCTCCCTCTGACCGTCACCCGGGGTCACGGCCTTATGTTGACCTCTGCCTTCCAAATCAGAGCATCCCTCGGTGCCATACGGCTCTGCTAGTGCTTTAATACCCACAAACGAAGTCTCGAGGCTGACCGTTGGGCTGTGAGGCATGCGACTGCCATTATAAAAAACCTCGCTCTGCCCCGAGTGGCCTGGAGAGTAGTTCGAGGGCTCGGTTATGGTCCGGTTGCGCCGCATGAGCCGGAGCTCCTCGGGAGATTTTCCCGCGTTTGTCGTGCCTTTAGTGTCACTGGGGCTCCGTCCCTTCTTACTGGGGAGAGACAGGGAGTTCAGAAAGCGGTTTCGGAGATGCGAAGGGGTCAGGATGGTGAAGGGGCTTCTGTCCTTTGAGGTTTTTGTGTGTATACCGAGAGAAGAGGCCTCGTACATGTCCAAACCCTCACAGTCATCGTCCATGAAATACAAACCTAAGTGACACATGAAAAATTTCAATGGATGTAAAATGCAAAACAACAGATTGCAATGACTACTTATGCATAAATTTTTTTTGTGTGCATGTTTTTAACTACAACTATTAAAAACGGTCTCAAGTTAAATAAAATAAAACAAATATTAGATGAAAATTTTTGGCTAAATGAACTAAATGAAATAAAAGTTTCAGGTGAAGTGATAAAATTTGTAAAACTAAAACAAGTATTAAAATAAATAAATAAATAAAAATAAAGCATATAACAATTACTAAACCTAAAATTAAAATTAACACAGAAAATATAAAAAAAACGAATTCAAATAATACTAAAATAATACTGATTGCAATCAGCAGAACAATTATCAATTAAATTATGCACAAAAACATAAACACACTGCAAAAATTCTAAAAATCAGCTCTAGCTTGCTTCCAAATCAAGTTTATTATAAATATTATAATATATTACAAATATTTTTGCCTCTTGGACAAATTGCTTTTGTTTCTCTTTTGTAAGTTGCTTTGAATAAAAGTAAATGTAAACATCCTTTAACCACGGTCAATTTACTTTAAACAAGAAATAAAAGCTAAAAAAAAAAATTTAACATGTTTTCAGAGAATTAATCTTGAAAGAGTATTTTTTTGTTTATCTTATTCCATTGGCATATTTAGTGAATTTAGAGATGTGGTGCAAAATCACCAATATAATAATAAAAAGACGACGATAGAATCTCTCTAAACAATTATGCAACTACTATAACAGTAAATCCATCTAGTTTAAGGATATTTAGATATTTTACTCACAAACAAGGAGAAAAACGGATCAAGAAATATTTTCATGTTGATATGTTAAGCATGTGCATTGACTCACTGGGCTGACTTTCACTCTCGCTGTTGTGGCGTGAGCTGGTGGACTCAGAGTTGAGGCTGAGCGTGCTGGGCACAGATGACAGTTCGCTGGGTAGCGGAGCATCCACTTCATCAGGGACGACGGGCCACTGCTGCCTGCGGCTGTGCCGGACAGAGTCCCATCCCAAAGCCTTCAGCACATCACTGCCCTGCCGCGTGCGGCTGATCACACCCAGCACATACACACACGTACTGCACAGACAGCACTGCTTGTTACTTACTGGATATATGATGCAAGGTTATTTCAATGCTATCTGCACTACTATTACTTTAGTTAGAGTGAGAGTGTCAAAACAAAAAAGATGAAGGTTTAATTGGATGGTTATAAAATATGAAGAAATGCTGTGGACAGGGCAAAAAAAAAAAAAAGTTGCTCTTTGACTTACAATCTCCAAATCATCCATTTGAGATGAGACTATGATTAAGGAATTTTTGGTTAAAAACTACTGTTCCAAGAGTTTGGGGTTGGTGCGATTTTTGTTAAATGTTTCTGAAAGGTCTCCTATCCTCACTAAAGCTGCATTTATTTGATTAAACATACAGTAAAAACACAGCAATATTGTGAAATATTGAATATATTTTTTCTGTGATGCAAAGAAGAATTTTCAGCATCATTACTCTGTACTAATCATTACTACAGTCTTGTGTGTCATCCTTCTGAAATCATTCTAATATGCTGATTTGCTGCTCAATAAACATTTCTTAATATTATCAATGTTGAAAACAGTTGTGCTGATTAACATTTTTTGTTATGTAACGGCCTCTTGCTAGCATGTGTAATGTTCCCACAGATGCTGTCCATGGGCATTAAGGCCCCGTCCACACGGAGACGCGTTTAGCTGTATACTCGTAAATTTTGTATTGTATAGGCGTTTCATCCACAAGGATCCAGCGTTTTGGGAGAGTGAAAACGATATTTTTAGAAACCGGGTCCCAGAGTGGATAAATCTGAAAACGCCGCCCTTGTGTTTTCGTGTGGACGGCGAATCCGTATATTTTCTGAAACGATGACGTCATCAGGCCACGTATCGCCCCTAGTGAGACACCGCTACGTCACGTAACAGCAACAAAAAACATGAACAAACACTGGACAATTGTCTTTTTATTAACTAACATTAACACAGATTAATAAATGTATTGTTCCATGTTCGTTTGTATACCGCGCGCAAGGTTTATGCTGCATAGTCCAAGTCTTCTTCTCCGTTTTTAGTGTATCTCTGTGGCAGAATTACAGCGCCACATGCTGGTCTGGCATGTATACTACATCGTTTTGTGTCGGTTTCGTGGTTTCGTGTGGATGCAGATATTTCTTGAGACGAGGGGAAAAAAAAGATCGGATAGGGAAAGCTCTGGCTTCGTGTGGACGTAGCCTAAATGTTGTAAACAACCAAATACGTTCCTATATTAGGCAGTCTTACCCACGTATGCACAGAACCTCACAGTGCTGAGCCAGAGCAATAATATCTGGAATCACGTTCTCCTCTTGTAGGAGGTTAAGACCCCAGTTTGAGCTGCCAATGTTGCCCTGCAATATTTAAAATGACCGTAAACTTGCATACAATGACACCAGAGACATTCAAGGATGCAAAAAACCATCACTGACCAGAGCCCACAGTGCTGCCTTCAGCTGTTTAATGCCCTCCCATTTATCCAACACTGGAGAACGGACTGTGTAGCTAAGATCCGGGATAACACCCTAACAAACACACACACAAATAACACGTAAGTGCACAAAAACAAACAATGCTATACAGCCACAGCAAGCAGTGCGAGTGTAATTGGGTACCTGAGCTTCCAGCAGCAGGCAGCCGGTTTTATCATGGACCAACTGCCCATATAAATGCACGGGGAGAAACACATTTGGCCTCTGTAACCTACAGGATAAATGCTTTGATTAATAAAAGTATACATCATGTTTATACATATTCATAACAGTGTTACTTTAGCTTCATTTAGAAGCCCTTTACAGGAGTGCTGAGACCTTTGGTTGCTGCGGCGAACGTAGTTGTCTCCGTCGACAGGTTTGCGGTATGTTGTGAGAGCTTCATTCATCTGCTCCTCAATCATGTCCACATACTTCAGATTATACTCCTGCAAAAACACACACGGCTCAATACATCTGCATTCAAGAGGAACAAACACAGACACAGGCGTAAAACCGCAGGCTGAGAGAGAGTCAGTGGATTGATGCTTTCACCTTCTGCCATTTATCCAGCTGTTTGTTGACATAGCCTCTTTCATTGAGGTAAGAGAAGCCTTTTGGGATGGACAGGAACCTACAGAGGAGAGCAGAGAGGCATTTACCACATTTTATTTATTCTTTTAGCAGATGACTTACAGATGAGGAGTACAACCACTTATAAGCTTATTTAAATATCAAATTTTATACCACTAACATATTTAGACATTGTCTTTATATATGACTTTTCAATAACTTCATCAAATCAAATCCACATGGACTATTATCAAAAATTACTTGCTTTCCTTGAACAATTCATTCAAAACATTAATGAAAAGCAGATTATATATGAAAATATAAGACCACGTATATTTTTATCAAATGCCAAAGAAATTTGAGATTTTTTTTTTCTATTGGCATGCATTATGACCAAAATACAATGACAATTCTATATGATAATAACAGAATATATAAGGAATGCATATAACAAAAGTTATTTTTTCTGGATATTCAACATAGAAAAGCTTATTTTAGGCTCCAATTTGATCAAAAGCAAAGTGAGGAATAGTTCTGTGTGATGCAGTAGAAAGTTTTAGTGTTGGCCAGAAATATAAAAACTACCTCAGGGATTCCCAAACTTTTTTTTTTCCAGCTGAACCTCTTTGACCTCAAATATTTATTTGCTTCTCTGATGTTGGTTAATAGTCACATGAAATGGAGGTAAAAATTTCATATTTTTTACAAAGTGTTTGATTTTGATTGTTTCATTTTTAAATTAATTTTCATATAACATTTTTATGATTTATTTGTTAGGTTTTTATCTGCTCACAAACCTCTGCAGTTCTCTCACAAACTCCGGTTTGTGAAACTAGCTAAAAGGTTTCTTTTTAAGCTATACATTTATGTAGTAAACAAACTTAAACTGAAAACCAAGACCTGTTTTACCTCAACAGCAGCAGAAGGCCTTTCTCTCCCAGGTGAGACAGAGCAGGTTTCATGTGGATCAGAGCGTGCAGGTTGGCCTATAATGATCAAACAGCAGAAATAAAGAACATTAGAGTTCCTGTAAGAAACACATTTAACTGATACAAACCAATCAGCATTGTGGGTGATATTTTATACCATTAACAAAGTATTATATTATTTAATGCTTAACAGATTCTCATTTTTTCACATATCTTCCTATCTGAAAGTACATGAAGTAATGATCTGCATTGCATCATCGATTTCCTGTAGCGGTGATGCTGATTACCTTCTCTTCACAGGCTTCGTCCAGGATGTCCAGTGCCTCCATGGAGACGGTTTTGTTGTGGTCATGCAGCTGTGTGACAAGCAACTCCATCCCCCAGTTACTGAAGAACTCAACGTTAGCACGCAGCAGCACGCGCAGGTGTTTGGTGGCGTACAGACGGCAGTTCTGAAACCAGACAAACAGAAAGAATCGCTAGAAGTTCATTTGAGATCAAACTATATTCCAATATACAGTCAGAACAACTTGAAAATGTTTTACAAGAATCTTATTGGAAGGATATCACTGTTATCTACCATATAACACATTTGTTTGTTTTAATAATAAACATTAATGAAATGCAGATTACTGCAGCATCAAAAAACATCTTAACATATAACATGCGTATTTAAAGGTAAGTTGCATTGAATATGGAAAGGAAATATAGGGAGAATCACTCTAAAATGCATCCAAATCACAAATAATCATTTAAGTGATTGTTTAATTACTGAACATTAATGGAATGCAAATTACTGTAGCATTAACAAAACATCTTTGCATATTAAATGTGTATTATTTAGTTGTATTTAAAAGGTATGTTGGAAATATGAAAATATAAGGCAATTTATATTTTTACAAATATGAAATATCTATAAGCAAAGCAAAACTTGGAATTAAATTGTTTTGTAACAGGACAAACAGGGAGAATCAAACTGTATATATGTATGCATGCATGTATGTGTGTGTGTGTGTATATATATATATATGTGTATGTATGTATGTA
>NW_015536624.1:1106243-1106690 GCF_001515605.1 Sinocyclocheilus anshuiensis
TTTTATGTATATATACCCATTTTCATTTGATTTTAGTTAAAGTTTTAGTCATTTTGTTAAGCGTTCTCATTTTTAGTATTTTTTTTATTAAGTAACAAAAATGTTTATGGTTTTAGATTTAGCAAATTATAACAAACCCAACATGATCTTAACGTGATCTTACATCAGTGGCCGCTGTGAGGATCTTGGACAGAATGACTCGAGCGAGTCCGTCTCTGCTGTAGTCCAGAGTGGAGACCGTTAGTTTCAGCAGGTGATCCTGGTTTTTCATCGAGCACAAGCTCAACAGACTGCACAAAACAAATCAAAACCAAACACAGTTAACACAAAGTAAAAGTTAAACATGATAATATAAACACTTTTTCTAAATTTCCAATGTTAATAACTGTGGAAATCTATTTGTGGAAAATGTTCAAGTTTTGCTGGAACACTACATTTTTGTCAGGT
>NW_015536624.1:1107730-1108614 GCF_001515605.1 Sinocyclocheilus anshuiensis
CTCAACAGACTGCACAAAACAAATCAGAACCAAACACAGTTAATCACTCTGCTACTGTGGTACCACAGTATTAACATGCCTGGACAAATGCCCCCTTTTTTTTTGCATTTTTTATGCAGTTTATCAACCCTTTTCACATTTCCAAAGTCATCACAGCTGGGTAAAATTCTATAGGGGTAATAAATATATAAATAAATACATTAATAAATAAATAAGTAAAATTTTCCATGACATCCTTCTTATAGCTTTCCAAAAAAAGAGGAAAAAATATTAGAGATTGATTACGTTGATCAGAAGACAGAAAGATGTAAAATTTGCCGTTACTCTCTCAACCGTTGTATTACAAACACTCGTACAGCAGAGTTGACTACTTTTCTGTAATTTAATGCCAAGGTATTATAACAAAAAGTTAAAAATGAAAATATAAATACCTTTTCTCAATTTACAATGCTAAAAGCTGTGGAAATCGTCATCACAGTCTGTGAAAAGGGTCTATTTGTGGCAAATTTTCACCAGTGTTCGAGTTTTGCTGGAACACTACATTTTTGTAAGGTATGTTTTTTTTTTCCTGAACATGCAGGGCCCTATGATATGAACATAATCTCTAGAACTACTCTGAGAGTCACTTCATGAGCATTTTACTATTTCTTTTGAGAAAAACTATCGATATATCATATACAAACAGAAACTTAAAGGTCTTCACAGAAACACGTCAAAATAAAAGTTTGGTTTAACTTGACAGAAATGTATTACTTAATGTAATGATAGTACAACTACAAATAATACAAATATTATTAAAACAATATTTTTAAGGAATATTTACCAGAAAAATTCTTTACCAGAATTGATTTACCAGAAAACTGTAAATACACAACACAGTATTT
>NW_015536624.1:1108641-1120496 GCF_001515605.1 Sinocyclocheilus anshuiensis
ATATATATATATATGAAATCATTAAAATGGAAAATTCATGGAAAAAAAGATTCACAGAATTTGGTAAAATTAAAACTGAATTTGAAAAAAAGTAATCAAATGTATTTCATAAGGCCTTAAAAATTAAATTTACTTGTAATAAATTGCTGTTAAATTGTGTACGTTTCATGATTTCAATTAATTAGACATGCTTTTTGATTCACATTTTTAATTTAACCATTAATACAGTCTAGAAACAATTTAAATGGGAAAAAACAGAATCCAGAAAAATTAAAAAGGAAAAAAAACGGAATTTGGAAAAAAATAAAACGGATTTCATAGGGCCCTAAACATGGTATTGTGGTAGATTTATTACGAATGTGTTGTTATCAGTACTTTCTCATATAGCCAAAATAATAAAGTTTATATAAATAGTGTGCTCTCACCACTGGAAAACACCACATTTCTCCAGCATTTTGACTCCAGCTGGCTTTGCAGACAGAGTACCCAGAAACAGGAAGTAGTGCTGACTGAGGGTGCTGAGGAGGCCGTTGCTATGGAGACTGCGTTCAGATTTAAGCCCAGAAGAGGATGTGAGCCACTGGACGGTATCCTTCACAAGCTCCTCTAAATACGCCTGACCGTCCTACAAAAATGGAAGAACATAAACCAAGTTAACTGCTGCTGTGTCTCTTATGGAGTATTTTAACAAAGGTCTTCATTTCTCACGTCCTCCGAATCCAAGAGGAACTGGTTAAACTGGCAGCCCGCTACCGTCAGCTGTCTGGCTTTGGCGTGATCCAGCTCCAGAGCCGAGTACAGCTTACTGCTGGGCTTATAGAAATACAGCAACCTCCTTACAAACCTACATACAAACAAACATACAGTAGAGATATAGTTTGTGGTTAGTGCTTCAAGAAAATGTAGCACATGATAGGACACCACACACTGGTCTTACTTGTGCATCTGCTCGTCCTTGTTGTTTCTGAGGTTCACATTTGGCCACTAGAAAGGAAAAAAACAACACAGTAAGTTTTTTTTATGCTCCTTTAAGACGTCTCTTATGCTCACCAAGGCTGCATTTATTTTTCAGCTGTCTTCAGTGTCACATGATCCTTCAGAAATCATTCTAAAATGCTGATTTGCTGCTCAAGAAACATTTCTTATTTTCAATGCTGAGAACAGTTGGGCTGCTTAATATTTTTGTGGAAATCCTGATACATTTTCTTTCAGGATACTTCGATAAACAGCGAGTTCAAACAAACAGCATTTATTTGAAACAGTAACCTTATAAATTACTATCACTTTTAATCAGTTAAATGTCTTTGCTGAATAAAAGTATGAATTACTTTAAAAAAACAAACAAAAAAATCTTACTGACTTAACTATTTTGTTTAAATGTTTTTGCTTAAAATTGTGCTCATGTTACCTTTCTTTCTTTAAATAAATGCCACTTGGTTTGATATTTTATTTAATGCACTGACATTCAGACTTTTAAAAGTGTCAGGGGTCACTCTATTGCTCCGTTTGTAACAGCACTATACCATAATATGTGCAATTATGAAATACTGTATGCATTATGTCTCTTTTGCACAGTATGTGAATTTTCTGTATGCATGGAATACACAGATCACATTCTTGACTCACTATTTGATTTGATTGCTAAAAAGATTAGTTAAAATGCTAAATGTGTTTTATTACAGGAATAATAATAATGCATTTTATTATATTGTGCTTTTCTCAAACCCAAAGTGCTAATTGAATGCAATTTCCTGAATTAAACATGCAATATAGTAACTTCAAGTCACGACAATTTAGCAATCTCCTCTAAGAAATTATGATTTATTTATTATTGCTGTTTCACATACTATTTTTCAAAAGTAGACAGAATATTGTACAGTATGTACAATATTCTGTCTACTTTTGAAAAATAGTAGACAGAATATTGTACAGTATGTAGTAAGCATTATGCTAGTATTCTATCCAAACATGGCAGGAAGAGTGAGTTGGGCCTGCTCCTCGTTTACCTTCAATATAGTGATGATCAGAATCCAGTTCCAGTTCAGGTTCTGTTTGTGATTGAGGATCTGACTGTCCCTCAAGTTCATCATCAGCGCCTCTTCAGTGTCCTACACCACACAAACAACTCAGAAACTTCTGCCGCGTCACATATTATACAAACAACGGGTGAATTTGACAAACATATCACATCCCAAAATCAGTATAAATCCAAGGTAGTACAACAAATGCAATAATGATGTGTAAGTACTTTACAATTTAAATATCTTATTTTCTTACATTACAGTAATCAGAGTTGAGTGGAGGAAATGTGACAACTCAAAAACTCTTAATGGTCCTAAATTAGGCTACATTTTCTTAAAGCAAAATCTAATTTCTTATCTCTGATTTTGGGGTGAAATGATTCAGACATGTACTTGACGGGTGTTTTGAGGTTCACCTCAGGCACACTATGATATAGCGCGTGTACCTTCATAATATAGATGTCCTTCTGTAGACGCTGGTGCTGCTCTCTCTTGTGAGTGGAGTTGGACGTCCTGCGCAGGATGTGATCCAGGTAAAGACTGTAAGGTTTGGTGCCACAACGTTTCTTTTCGTGAAAACGCTTGAGGTGGTTCACGGCTGCACTGGCACGCCTGGAAAACACAAGATTTAAAGGCAAAAATTAATTGCCTGATTGTGGAAAACATTGTTTGACACATGCTTTCAGACTATTGTTTGTGTGTGTGTGTTCACATTGTTGCACTCACAGCCGTTTCTCCTGAGAAATGTCAAAGGAAGCAGCCATGTTGATTAGCGTGGGCAGACAGTGCAGATGATGACTGTGAGAGTGAGGAAGAATCGTATTGGCCTGGAAGAGATAAGAACCATTATGTGAACAAAAGTGACATTTGTGACCCTGGACAACAAAACCAGTCATAAGGGTAAATGTTTTTAAATTGAGATTTATACATCATCTGAAAGCTGAATAAATAAGCTTGATGTATGCTCTGTTAGGATAGGACAATATTTCGCCGAGATACAACTATTTGAAAATCTAGAATCTGAGGGTGCAAAAAAATCAAAATACTGAGAAAATCGCCTTTAAAGTTGTCAAAATGAAGTTCTTAGCAGTGCATATTACTAATCAAAATTTAGGTTTTGATATATTTACGGTAGGAAATTTACAAAATATCTTCATGGAACATGATATTTACTTAATATCCTAATGATTTTTGGCATAAAAGAAAAATCGATAATTTTGACCCATACAATGTATTTTTGGCTATTGCTACAAATATACCCCAGCGACTTAAGACTGCTTTTGTGCTCCTGGGTCACATTTTAGGTCCAAAAATAAAGGCTAAAAGGGAAAATTAAACAGCAGTCCAAATGCACGTCTAGAATTTGGTTTACTAATTAACAGATCAGTGACTATGGTGCATCACCTGACAACTTTTGTTTTCCATTTTAATTTTGATTAAATGTTTATCTAAAAAAGTTTTTAGGATCATTAAAGATTTTTGCATTGTTGCAATAATAAGCACAAATAAGCACATATCATAACAAATAAGCACATTCTGCCCCCCAAATTCTCAATATCTCAATGTGTCTAGATTTATTTACAATTTATATTTATTTATCTTCTTATTTATGATGTAGTTTTTTTCTAAGAAAGTTTTTTTCCCCATAAACTGTTATTTTATTATTTTATTAAAAACATTTTTAGGATAGCATTCTTTACTAATTTTTCATTAGCTTTTCTATTTTTAGTTTAGTTTAGTTTTTATTTTAGTTTTAGTAATTCTGTTATGTGCTTTTGTAAACTGTATTAACCTTGATTAAATTTGTTTTTTTTTTATTTCAATTTAGCTTTATTTTATATCAGTTTTAGCCAATTTAGTTCTTTAGCTTTTGTAACTTCTGTAAATTTTTTATTTAAAATATACATTAACATTTCTATTTTTCAACTTTGTCAAGTACTAAAAGCAATTTTTAATATTTTTTCAGTTTAGTTTTAGTTAACGACACTGCAGGCATAAGGAAAATAAATTACATAAATTGCAGTAAAAAGAAAGTTGTAAATCTGATTGTTGTAGAGTTTTCTAAAAGCTTTAAATGAAAGTAACATCTGTGCACGGTTTTATAAAAACACACTAAGCTGTCAAATAAGAAATATTACATAATTCAAGTTCATGGCCCCATAATAAATATTTATGAAGTGTAAAAAGGTAATGAGCCCTGTTTACAGATCTGAAGTAATGTAATACCATGTGCAGAAGTTCTCCGAGCAGTATGGTGGCTCTCACTGATATCTGTCCATCACTGCTGGTCACCACCTCCACCAGACCCTGAGCAACCAAAAACATTAGCAATAAAAACATCATAGACCCCTTCCATTAAAGGTAAAGGAAATCAAGCATGCATCAAGTGATCATGTGATTATATACCTCCAGTAGTCCACTGTTGATAAAGGCAGACAGCAGTAGTGCCAGGTAGTTGTCCATGAGGTCTGGTCTGGTAATGGACAACACAAGAACATGAATGCAACGTTTAACCCAGAATATTCCAGTACTGCAGCCAGGCACCGTGTCTCACCTGGATCGTGCTCGGTGAGGCAATACAACTTTGGCTTCTGCAGCTACAAACCCATCAGATAGTCTCCAGCCGTCCTGAAACTTGCTGGGGTCTGAACGGCACAAACATCAGCACGAAACGCACATCCCAGACAGAAAGAGCAACATGCAAATCAGAGTTTACAGATGCTCCTCTACAGCAGTCAGTGAGGTGTTTCTGATCAGATGAAATGTGTTTAGGAATCGAGGTGCTTCTTACCCACGCTGTGCAGGGCTTCCTCAAAATCTCCTGTCACTATAGGAACAGGCAACCTGAAGATCTCGTACATGACTTCTAATAAGGCTTTCTGCAGATGCAAAAATAAATGGAAACATCCAGCTTTGAAACAGATTTATTTCAGTGAATCAGTGGCAAACAATGCTTCAACACTTTCAATTCATCACTCAAATAACTTTATAATGTTTTAGTTCAAATATATGTAGTTAAATACTGTGGTTTATGCCCACATATGATTAAAAAAATGTTTTTGTTCATTTAGTTGTATAACAAGTCTCTTCTGCTCACCAAGGCTGCATTTATTTGAGCAAAAATACAGTAAAAACAGTAATATTGTGAAATATTATTACCATTTAAAATAACTTTTTTTATTAGAATATATTTTAAAATGTAATTTATTTCTGTAAAGCAAAGCTGAGTTTTCAGCATTATTACTCCAGTCTTCAGTGTCACATAATCATTCTAATATGTTGATTTGATGCTCAATAAACATTTCTTATTATTATCAATGTTGAAAACTGCTTAATATTCAAATATATAATGTTTTAGCGACAAACATGTCATATGTTAGTCTCAATAAAAAAATTTTTAAAAAGTATTTAAAACTCACCCTGACTTCCATGTTTGGTATACAGAGCAGGCCTATCAAAGACTGGACCCCTGAGTTCCCTGATTTACACAGGTTGATAATACCTATAGGAGAACAGCAGAATAGAGGGATGAAGAGCAGAAGTGGAGAGCGTTTCCCTTTTCTACTCTTTAGATGAAGATGCAGTAGATTTTATACCTGACCACGAGCGGAAGGCTGCAATGATGGCCATTTTACTGGCTAAAAAACGAGCTTCTCTGTCTTCCCTATGGAGCACAAAGATTCATAAAAAAAAGTTACTGTCCGAAATGCACATGATTATAATGCATTACAGGTAAATGAGGTAATGGCACAGAAACATGCACAAAAGCATGTATATATATATATGTGTGTGTGTCTCTGTGTGTTTATATATTAGTGCTGTCAAACGACTAATCGCGATTAATCGCATCCAAAATAAAAGTTTTTGTTTACATAATATATTTATGTCTACTGAGTTTATTTATTATGTATATATAAATACACACACATTCAGTATATATTTTGAAAATATTTACATGTATATACATTTATATATTTATATTATTATATTATATATAAATATTTAATATATAAACATAACATATTTTTCTTAAATATATACACATGCAAGTGTTTGTATTTATATAAACATAATAAATATACACAGCACACACACATATATTATGTAAACAAAAACTTTTATTTTGGATGCGATTAATCACGGTTAATCGTTTGACAGAACTAGTATATATATTTATATATAAAAACCAAAATATAAATACGCAACTCACTTGATTTGTGCCTCTGCTGTGTCAGGGCTGTGTCTGTAGTGAAAGTCTGTGTAAGGTGCAAGGATTTGCTGAAAAAAAAAAAAAGGAAACAATAAAATAACATATATTTTACTCACTGCTGTGTGTGCACTTGGATGTGTTAAATGCATAGCACAAATTCCAATTATGGGTTACCATATTTGGCCACATCACGTGATTTTCACTTTCACTTACTACTGTAAGACAATTTTTATTTAAGTACATTTTCATTTTATAATGGGGAATGATGCAAGCCAGATTAAACCTGCACCACAATGAACATATGCACAACCCACTGTTTTGCCGCATGCACGCATACCTCCAGTTCAACATCAGCGCGCATGTACTGGCGTGTGTGCGGGTGATTGAGCAGGTGCAGTATGGTGGTGATCAGGGCCTCGTTGATGCGGCTCAGCTGACAGTCGATGACGTTCTTCAGGATGGTGCTCAAACCTCCCCGCTGTGCCACAATCTCGGGGTTCTTCAGTGCTGGATTACAAGAAAACACAACCATATCAAACAAATATATACAATTTAAATATATATGCCAAAATCCCATATAGTATAAAACATTCAATAATAAATCAAAATTGATATTTATTGACAAAATAAATCGAGTATTTTGATAATGAACCTTTGAGTAATGTCCGATATTTAGCCCACACTCAGATACAATAAAAAGTTTGCATGTTCTTTGTGTGCCCAGAAAAACCTCATCCACAGAGCATTTGACAAGAGATATTGTCATTTGCACAGATTTATTTTAACTTCAAGAAATTCTAGCAATTCAAACATTAGTTTGTACTAAACCATAAAACACAGAATATAAAATTCAAAAATTTGACAAAACATTGCCTAGAATATATATCACTCCTATATCAATCTGTAATAGAATTGAGAATCTGTAATCCATAAAATATTTTTCACCTGTTCGTTCACTAAGGTAAGCATTTGCATACATCACCTCAACGAGCAGTATGATTTGAGGTAGGGTTGTGGGAAATTTTCCCACCGGTTAATCGACGTGTGACAACACCGGTAATACCGGTATCACCGCGGGGGCGGGGGCGTTCCCTCTTTTCCTCACTTTTAAATAGCTTGTAAAAGCGGCGTGCGCATTTTACTTTCACTTTCAAATAGTGGCAATTCTGAGTAAAGCAATTGCTTGTTTTTAGTTCGTTTGAATTTTCCCTCTTTTCCTTCGCTTTTAAATAGCTTAAAAGCGCCGTGCGCATTTTACTTTCGAATTAGCGGCAGTTCGGCATCAATTGCTTGAATGCAACAACAAAATACAATGTCAAACTCACTTTAGCGTATATATATAAAACATAGAACTTTTATTAACAAAACAAATAAAAATACACCATGCTATAGGGCAGGCTATGCCTAATATAAAATAACAAATAACTTACATAAAGTTTAAATGTACAAAACTGGAAACAAGTAAACATGTATAATATATAACCAAATAAATAAGAAACGTAGAACGTTTATCAGCAAAACGAGTAAGAAAGCTTGGAGGCACGGAATACACCTTGATGTCAAATAAAATAAATAAATGACACAAAGTTTAAATAAAGTAAAAATCAGCAAACAATGTGGAACCAATTAAATAAGAAACAAATGTTTAAAAAAAACTTCCAAAATCACCTTAGATAAACGACAAAAGTCAACAGGCTTTTCAAAATCCAAAATATTGCCAAACAGGCGCTTTTGCATTTCGTTTCAAAACTAAATCATCCGCGATCGTCTTGTGTGTCTCACCCCACTCTTCTTGTCAGTCAGCTCGACTCACTCTCCTCACTGGAGAAATTAAATCTGATCTGTCCTGCAACTGTCGTTCAACTGCATTGAGTAGCCGCGTTCAGTTTTTAATTGTAGTGTCTGTTATTTTACTGAACTAAATTATTTTTATTACTATAAAAAATCAAAACGACAGTGGGGATCGGTGACGCGGTGGGCAAGTGATGTAACCGGTGTTGCGGCTTAACATCACCGTCAGCACCGTCTCTCGCGGCAAGCCTAATTTGAGGCATGATACATGCCAACATTTAAAACTAACCTTAAGTGTGAGCAATAATAATAGTGATGCTTGTCTTAACAGATGTGCCACTACTAACTCACCAAGTTCACAAATGATGGCGATGCAGGCTCGAACCATGCGATCTCGCTCCTGTAGCCCGTCGTTCCCCACCGTGATCAGAGAGTTTGTCAAAGAGCTGGGAAAGAGCTGTGCGTTCACTGTTATCATCTGAACAGGGAAAACAACAGATTGAGATGAAATTCACCCAACAACACAAATAACATCCACAGGTTATACTGAGTGCAAGAGTGCTGTTAGAGGTTGTACCTTTCTGACCAGCCTGAGGGCTTGAGTTCTCTCCACCTCATTGCTCTGCTGAATGTCAACACACCTGAACACAAATCAACACATGCAAGACATTCAAACTTCCCATCTGAGGCTTTCTGACCAAGGCACTAAGGCTGAAAATCAACTTCACCCAGCAGAGTACCTCAATGTTTACCAATGGCAATATTTTCACATTGTAATTTTACACTGAAGACAAGCAAATTATTTCACATATTTGAAAATATGATGAAATATGACAAAAGACAGTAGTATATCTACATTATCACTTTGTTTTGTGAACTTAAGTCACTTTTATTTATATAGAGCTCTTTAACAGTGCAGCTTTCTAGTAATAAACAGGAAAATAACAGAATCAATAGCAATGTTTCCATCCAAAGTTGTGAGTTTAACTAATGCACAGATTGGAATATTGCATAAAACATTTGCAAATAAAGCATTGTTTCCATCCTATGAGTCTAAAGAGAACAAAAACGCCACTTCCTGATAAACTGGCACTAAATATTACTAAGAAAAGTAAGAGAAGCCACTAAATATAATAATGTTCATAGATAATAAATGACTTGCACCTCAGACCGAGCAGACGAAACACAAATAAACGCAATCATTGCTTTCGGAAGTGGATGCCTGCTGTTTGGGAACACAGTTAGTCAAGTTATGCAGTCCCATCACGCAAAGTCACATGACTATTTTGATGCGCATGGAGGAATTTATCAGTAAATGTCTTTCCATCTCCCATTATTCGCATACACTCTTTTTCAACAATGGTGTCATTATTCAGTGCAATGAAACAAGTTTAATTCTTCTATAAACAGCTCTACTGAAGCCAGTAGCATCTTCATTCAGCTCAAGTCAGTTCAGTGTTGAATCAAGTCAGTTCAATAAGACTGTGGATGTCACAATTTCTCAATTATGAAACTAATTTGATTTGGCTATAAAGCAGCTCTACAGAAGACAACGGTGTCTTCATTCAGCTCAATTCATTTGCAGTTTTGCTCTCATATGATAGTGTCAGTAAGGGTGGTCAAATCGATATTATTCCTGAATATTAAGTGTCTTTTAAACCTAATGGAAGCGGAAGACACTGAGGACACAAAACAGGTGTGTGAACTCACCTGGAGATCAGGTAATCCACCTGCAGCTGAAGAAGTGTCTGGAGGACGCTGCTGTCATGGATCAGATACCTTAGTGCTCTCAAACCCGCAGCCCGAACCTCCTTCACCTCATTCAGCAACACCACACGCAGACTAAAACAATAGAGAGAGAATTATACACACAAATCAGTCATCTGTGAGACTCCATGATGTTTGTGATGACGTCTCAGAAGGCAGCTGCCTACCTTATGTAGTCCGCAACTAGCTCACTAGGTTTTGGAACACAGTAAGAGAAAGTTCTACTTACCAAATGATGATTTCCTCATATGTAAATCCTAATTTCTCTTCACAGTGACTTACACTGTTCAGGAGCTGAGAGAGAAAGAGAGAGATACTCATCACAAATATTCTTGCACCAAGTCATGAAGTTCATGAGACTGTTTATGGTTAATGCACGAATATATAATCATGCTCACAGGATATACTACTGTTCAAAAGTTTAGGGCTAGAAAGATTTTATTTTAAGAAATTGATACTTCTATTCAGCAAGGATGAATTCAATTGAACAAAAAAGATTTCTATTTCAAATAAAGGATGTTATTTTGAACTTTCTATTAATCAAAGAATCCATAAAAAAATATATCACAGTTTAACTTTCCAGAAAAATATTAAGCAGCACAATTGTTTAAAAATCAATAATGATAAAAAATGTTTTTTGAGCATCAAATCAGCATATTAGACTGATTTCTGAAGGATCATGTGACACTGAAGACTGGAGTAATGATGCTGACAATTCAGCTTTGCATCACAGGAATAAATTAGTTATTTTCAATTTCAAAAATGTTTCACAACATTACTGTTTTTACTCAAATAAATGCAGCCCTTGTGAGTAAAGAGACTTCTTTCAGACACATTAAAAAAAATCTTACCAACCCCAAACCTTTGAGTTTTTTAAAACAATTAAAACAGAAATACTATAACAGCAGAAAAGAAATACTAGAAACACTTTTTTCATTAACATTAAGTGTCGTCGTCCAACTAGAACATCTAGTTTCTAACATGTAAACAAAGGTTGAATTGTTGCTGGAATGTTGTATTTACCAATCAGCATCTAGGACAGGAAACATGCATTTATAATTATATATTATTAAGTTAACAAATTAATTCTTTAAATTCTCTCAAAGCTGTTTCGAAAGTGAACAAAGTTGCAAAACATCTTCTGGTAACGATGAGCTGCACGAACTGAACCCATAAATAAAAAAGTGAGACAAACACATCAACTATTGCACTAAGCTGACCTTACAGTGTAAAATTAGTCTCCTAAACATGTTTGTGTGTGTGTTACTGTGGAGCATAGTGACCTTGGCAGGCTGAGCATGCATATGTATGTGTTTATGATGATGTCAGAGCTCAGGCAGTCAGAAGGGGTCATGTGACCCTCAGTGAGGATTAGATCTCCTCTATCTCAGCATCCTTAAAGGGCCACACACAGAATTCATGCGCACACACCACTTGAGTTATTATTCTCCAAAGCTGAGAAAATCCCACTTAAACACACACACACAAAACCTGCACACATACTTCTGCACTAACAGTCTTAAGTTTAACCTCAGTCCCACTGAGATGAAACTCTCACACACAAAACAAACTCGCTCAGAAAGAAACTGAAAGTGCGAGGAGGCGCCCACTATGATAAACAACCCGACAACACACACACACACACACAGCTGCTGTGCTGTTTACTATTTCACAGATCTGCTCACAGGACCAGGCCTTAAAAACATTGCAATATTTAAAAATAATTATCCCACTTTGGCAAGTCAAATCAAATTTATTTATATAGCACTTTTCACCAAACACATTGTTTCAGTGCAGTTTTACAGAAAATGATGATGTTAATGTTTATAATATCTTAACATATACTTAAAGTTGCATTTAGCAGATTAGAGCTGGGTGATAATATAATTACATTTTGCAACAATGTCAGCAATCATGCAGCTGAGATTTGCTATATGTGACCCAGGACCACAAAACCAGTCTTAAGTCGCTGGGGTATATTTGTAGCAATAGCCAAAAATACATTGTATGGGTCAAAATTATTGATTTTTCTTTTATGCCAAAAATCATTAGGACATTAAGTAAAG
>NW_015536624.1:1120538-1124410 GCF_001515605.1 Sinocyclocheilus anshuiensis
TATTGCTAAGTTTGGACAACTTTAAAGGCGATTTTCTCAATATTTTGATTTTTTTTACACCCTCAGATTTCAGATTTTCAGTTATAGTTGTATCTCGGCCAAATATTGTCCTATCCTAACAAACCATACATCAATGGAAAGCTTATTTATTCAGCTTTGAGATGGTGTATAAATCTCAATTTCTAAAAATTGACCCTTATTACTGGTTTTGTGGTCCAGGCTCACATATAGTATATAATGCTTCATTTAAGTATACTGTGTGTATGTGGGGAAAGCTGGATGTACTATATATTCAACTGCCAAGTCTCAATGCTATTCTAGTTTCTAGATATCTAGTTTCCAGCTTATAGATATAAGTTACAAGCCAAAATAACAAAAATCTTTAAAGACTGTTTTCTCAAAATGAGTCTTTCTCCTGAGCCAGAAATCTCCAATTCAGCTGCACTTACATACACCCAACTTTACTGTTTTGTCTATATTCTTATGGTTTTTGCAGAGGATTTTGTTCATATTACATTTCAATCATAAAACCATTTAATATACGATTCTACCATGTTCACATTTACAATTCAGCATATTTTTTCCCTCAAAATCAGTGCAAAATATGCAATGAAGTCTTCTGATTCCATGCAGACCTGGTCATGATCTTCTCTCATCACTAAAATCATACACAAGCGTGGCGTAGACCAGAATCTGAACAACAATCAGCATAAATAGAAGTTGTAGTACCTTAACAAAGTTGTTCAGGTGGCCAAGCTTCCTCATGTTGGAAACCCCGTGAGATTTGGCGATGTTCTGAAGGATCTCACGCATGTTATCTGAGGGCTCTGTGGAAAACAAAAACCTTAAATTAAAAACCTAAAAACACATAAAGAGGTTAATAATAAGTTACTGCTAATATATTAGGTAGGCTATTCCGCATCCAGGACAGGAAATATGTATTATTCTTTCAAATCTCTTTTGAATTAAAATCACATTGTTTAGCACATAACAACATAAACATATCACATAATGTATCTCCATATCCACTATGAAGCATCACTTTCCCTGTGCAGAACACAAATAAAACCTCTCGGGATCTTCCATGTAAGTGATTTTTGCACATAAATGATATTATGGTCTAAATTCAGCAATTGCAATTCAACTTTTCCCTGCTCTAGTCTTTATTTAGTACATTTCTCAAGAGAGACGTCAAACACACTGGCACTGCAAGATTCATCAAGATCAGGCTCGTCAAAGACTTTTTGCATCCAACACCCACCAGCTTAGATGTATCAAAGTCTGAAACCTTAAAACACAGACTTAATAGGCAGCATGCAAAGATATGAAGGCATCGAGATGCTTTAAGCCAATGACTGTTTACTGATACAGCCTAACCGAGCTGAATGCACTGCAGCTATTCTGCTGACCTGCAGATGCTTACTAGACAACACAAACTGATGTGGCTGTGCACTACAGATCAAAACAACACCCAGGTCCCAAATCCTAGTGAGCAGCCTAGCTAGACAGCATATTTGAGGCATCACACAGGCGTAAATAATGCGGTCTATTTAGGCAACCCAATAGGGTTTGAGACAGCCCCATTCTCCTGTCTGCAGGCCAGATAAAGCAGATGGGAAATCACTAATGACAATGTCTTGGATTTAAGGGGAATTTGATCATTTCTTGGTTATTATTACAGAGAAGCATTATGCATTTGTTTCTTATGATTTCTATGGTGACTCACCCCGCGTAAGATCCAGCGGTACATTCTCCTCCCCGCTGTCATTCCGACCTGTCAAGCACAAGAAACGACACAATAAAGACACCGTAAGGCCTTATCCGCGCTTCAACGGATGCTACACAAGCAGAGGGTTGTAAACAGCGCCGGCTGCGCGTGGTAACGGAGGTGTGGGTGCCGTTAACTTGCCTCTCATCCGTACACTCCGGGTCGGACGGCCTCTGATGCTGACCGCCATGTTGGCAAGGACGTTCATCATCACAACACAGGAACTCTCGTAACCTCTCGCGAGGTTTAAGCGCTGACTCTCCCCTTCCGGTTTTATTACATTTGTGAACAGTAACAAAGATGATTTTCTAGTTAATTACATCTTCGTTTTGGGAAGGTTTTATATACACAAATCTAAGAACTTGAAAGTGAAACCTACTTTTTATGTATTTCATAATGACTTGAAATCCTACACTTTGAGTTTTCTAAATTATTGTTACCGTTTATTTTTATTTATTTTGCACATGATCCTACTGTTATGCAAGGAGTATTATTTCAAGCGATGCAAACTTTGACGCTCTTCTTCGTGTAATATGTTAAAATGTTACTTTTTACATTGTAATAAAATTTGATATAGGCTACACACAAACACAAAATTCTTTTATGTACAGAAATATTGTAAAAATTAAAAACATGAAATTATTACATAAAACACTTAAAAGGCACATAAATGATGGATATATATATATGTGTGTGTGTGTGTGTGTGTGTGTGTATATATGTGTGTGTGTGTGTGTATATATATTTATATATTTATGTGTGTGTGTGTGTATATATATATAATTTTTTGGGTAAAAAAGGCTTATGGCTGAAATTGCAGTCAGCACTAAAATATAATGCTTAGTCTAAAGATTAGTCTTAGATCGATGTCTTATTATTACAATTAGCCGTTTATTAAATTAAGCTGAACGTTTATTCATTGTATTTGCACCATTTTGTTTTTACCACCATTTTCTGTTTTTATTGTCATTAAAAAAAAAAAACCCCACAAAAGACAGGATCACAAATGACTTTACTCCTACTGAGGTCACTGTATACAATGTATAATATTTACTATAGATCATTCTCAAACAATGAAAATACATAGGGATTTTTTGGTGAAAGAATTAATGACAAATAAGGATGCTGAAAGATGATGAAAACACACTAGATGAGTTTATCCAAGCTTAGTCATTGTCGTAGATACACTCTGTAACAAATAAGCAGAAAAAAATCATTCCAATACAAAATGATGAAAGATTTAAACTAAATATACCTTCATTAATTGTGCGAGTTAAACCTTACCTTCACCAACATCATCATAAATAGAGCCGTCCCTTAGAAAGGAGAGGAAGTGAGACAAAAAATATGAATTTGTGGTCAACTTAGGGCTGGACGATATGGCCAAAATTTATATCACGATATATTTCTTCAATTCGGTCGATACGATATAATTCCGATATCGATATGAACACTATTAAAAAAAGCCTCGTAAAAACTGCCAAGAACCGTCTGTGCATACAAACTTATGAAAAATGAATTTGCCAAGTCTATGACACCTCATATAAAACCATATAATATTTTAGAAGAAAAAAAACAGCACAAATAAATTAATGTTCACCTTTTATTTGTATTTAGCCTTCATACAAACAAGAAATGTGAAATCACTGTCAAATAATCATCTCAGACTCAGACTAATATTAATATCTTTAACTTCAAACTATAGGCTAACATACACTACCAGTCAAAAGTTTTTGAACAGTAAGATTTTTTATGTTTTTAAAGAATTCTCTTCTGCTCACCAAGCCTGCATTTATTTGATCCAAAATACAGCAAAAACAGTAACATTTTGAAATATTTTTACTATTTAAAATAACTATTTGAATATATTTTAAAATGTCATTTATTCCTGTGATTTCAAAGCTATATTTTCAGCATCATTACTCCAGTCTTCAGTGTCACATGATCCTTCAGAAATCAGTCTAATATTCTGATTTGCTGCTCAAAAATCATTTATTATTATGTCGAAAACAGCCGAGTATAATTTTTTCAGGTTTCTTTGATGAATAGAAAGTTCAGAAGAACAGCATTTATCTGAAATAGAAATCTTTTGTAACATTATAAA
>NW_015536624.1:1124654-1128216 GCF_001515605.1 Sinocyclocheilus anshuiensis
TGAATGGAATAGTGTATAATGTTACAAAAGCTTTTTATTTCAGATAAATGCTGATCTTTGGATCTTTCTATTCATCAAATAATCCTAAAAAAATGTACTCAACTGTTTTAAATATTGATAAGGAGCAAATCGGCATATTAGAATGATTTCTGGATCATGTGACACTGAAGACTGGAGTAATGATGCTGAAAATTCAGCTTTGATCACAGGAATACATTATATTTTAAAATATATTCAAATAGAAAGCAGTTAACTTAAATAGTAAAAATATTTCAAAATTTGACTGTTTTTGCTATACTTTTGATCAAATAAATGCAGGCTTGGTGAGCAAAAGAGAATTCTTAAAAAAAAAACAAAAAAAAAAAACGAAAATCTTACTGTTCAAAAACTTTTGACTGGTAGTGTAGGCTGATTATTCTTATAGATTGAAACAAATGTGCTTTAGCCAGTATAAAGAGTATGAAAAGTGCTCCGAGTTGCTGCAGAAAAAAAAAAAAAGGGCAACAACAAAAACATATTGCTGGAGACGGCTTATTATTGAAAATGCAAACTGATTTTCTGCCAGCAGGAGGCGCTTTGAGAGCGGCAGAACTAGCGGTTTCTCCAGTAACGACTGTAATCAAATCAGCTCCGCTCATGAACGCTTCTTTATCAGATAAAATCAGTGGTGGACAAAGTACACAAATCAAGTACTTGAGTAAAAGTATAGATACGTATAATAAAATATTACTCCAGTAAAAGTAAAAGTACTCAGTTTTCAATTTTACTCGAGTGAAAGTACAAAAGTACTTGATTTTTTATGTACTTAAGTAAAAAGTACCGATAGATGAATGTTTATTTTGCAGTTTTATATAGGCTACTTTTATCATTTAATTTTATATTAGCATATATTTTTTTATAATCCTATTGCTCAAAATACCTGGGATTTTACCAAAATAACCAATAAGGAAATAATGAATATAATAAGGAAAATATCATTATATTTTCATAATGATTTTTTTCTTCTCAAACCCTGTCTGTGGTATAAAACCACCCCTGGCCAAATGCCCCCAGAGGGCATCACTTCCCACTTTGATAATTACTGTAGTTACCATGTTCTGAACATCACATCCTTTCTTTTTCTCTCAGATGTAATCAACTAGGTGGTTGAATTATAATATTTGGACTTTATTTAAAAAAAAAATTACCTAAATTTAGCACCAGCAAGCTCGTTAGCTAGACAGTTAGCATCAGCTAACATTGACTTATTTTTAGCATGGTTATGAATAAACATTTATATTTGTCTACTCAGCTAGTTGATCATAGTAACTTAGGCTATGTGTGCTGACAAACAATATAAAAACAGACGTCACATAGGGCTAAATGCATATAGTATTTTAGTAAAACGTTTAGCTAACTGATACATATTGATATTGAATTATTGTCCAGCCCTAGGTCAAACTGATCGACCATTGATATAAAATCAAAATGGCATTGCTGAATTTTACACAATAATTACTCAACATTCACTAATATTCACCAACATTTAGGCATATCAAATAAGCCAAGTGTGCTTAGAAATGCAAAACCTGTATCTATTGGCTAGGGTGAAGAAATGTTTTCATGCAAAACATCGTCTAACCAGAATAGAAATAGAACAGGAAGACTATACTTACTGCTCCAAATTAGCAGTCGCCACATAGCCAACTGAAAGAGAGACAGAATAATTAATAAGAGTTTCCTCTTCTGCTAGGACATGTATTATGTCCTAAATCAACTCACATTTTCCTTCGCTGTTCAGGCCAATGATTTTGTCATCCACTGGATGAACTATCACATCAATGATTTCTCCAGGTTTGACTGGCAAGTCTTTATTACCAAACTTCTTTATAGACAGCGACTGGAGAACAGTAGCTTGATACAGCACTTTGATTTCCGCATTATACTGCAAGAAGAAGCAATGAGGGTTAGTAGTATACAGAGTCATTCACTTACCATCCATCAAACAAATGCATCTTACTTTAAACTTCTTCCTAAACTCTTTCTCCTCCTTCTCAAACTTTTTCTTTTTCTTCGGGTCCATCTCGTTTGTCTGTCTTGTTGAGCTGAACTTTCGAAAGCTGCGGTAAAAGAGAGACTTAACATACACTACCATTCAAACGTTTGAGGTCAGCAAGGCTCAAAAATTACATACTTTTATTCAGCAAAGACACATTCAATTGATTAAAAGTTACAACACATCAAATAACCAGAACTCTGTGAATGTGCTTACTTGTTGTGGAAAAAAATATCAAGATGTAAATATCCTGCATGGTCCCACTGTAGGATTCATTTTCTTTATGGAAAATATTATTTTTTTAATGTCCTTATTTTGATGTCAAACATGAGTGTTTATTGTTGTTGTTTTTTTTTTCATTTGAAGATAATTTTAAACTTCTTTTTGAGAAATGTATTGCTACATAACTTTTTTTTTTATACAATAAATGACTTGTTTTGATATTTTGTTATATAATGCAATGACTTTTAGATATTATTAAGTGATTTAAGCAACCATTCAAAAGCTTGGGATCAGTAAAAATGTATTGTTTTTTGCCACATTTGTAATAAATGCTGTTCTTTTGAACTTTCTATTCATTATAGAATACTGAAAAAATATCAATTTCCACAAAGATATAATAATATAAAAATATAATAATTAATATTTCAAAATATGACTGATTTACTGTATTTTTCAAATAAATGCAGCTTTGGTGAGCATAAGGACTTTTAAAAAATCTTACCGACTTAATGACTTGCCAAAATTTAAAAGTTACTTGCCAAAATATTAAAGGTGCATGGGAAAGGGCACTTTACAAATTTGCTTACTAAAATAATATGAAAAAAAAAAGAAAAATAACCTAACCCTAACCCTAACCTTTTAGGAGATGAAGGAGGAGGGAAGTCTGCTGGAATAATGTCATCATATGCCTCATCAGTGGCACCTGTTGGACAGACACCAAAAAAAGGCTCTGAGTGGAGCATTTACATTTATGAATATGGCAGATAACCTTAATCCAAAGCAACAACACTGCATTCAAGATAAACGTTTTTGTGCATTCATTGTTCATGGATTCTCTGAGAATCAATTCAATGCTCTTGGCTTTGCTAGCACCAAGCTACAACACTCAACCATTAAATACAAGCAAGCAATAATTGTATATTTTATGCATTTCTGAATGTTAAATAAATCCAGTGCTGTTAGATTATTCATATCTATGCTTATACTAAATTCATATGTTATATTAATGTATAGTTAGAATACAGTAGTACTCACACACACCATTAAATGCAGTGGGGTCTGGAGGAGGTGGAGGTGGAAAGCTGTAAAACAGCAGTAACATTACAGCAGATGACAGTAAATCTACTATATATGTGCTTCAGCTTAAAAGGCACTTTGAATAATATTCATTTACTTAAAAACTTTATGACTTTAGACTGTCACCTATCAGTGTGGAATTTGCACAGATTCGTTTTTTTTTTTAAATATGACACAATATACTTTTTTATATAAATATAATATAAATGACTATACTATTTTATAAAA
>NW_015536624.1:1128693-1142099 GCF_001515605.1 Sinocyclocheilus anshuiensis
TATAAAAACTAAAAAATAAAAAAAAAAAAAAAAAAAAAAAAATATATATATATATATATACATTTTTAAACATTATAAATTATAAATAATATAATTTGAAATATAAATATTTAAATAATATATATGACAAGCTCAAAACTCCTACATTTAAAAATAAATATTAAAATAAAGATGATTTGGTGAATTTACTATATTTGAATTAATATTTTTTTATTCAGCATTTCCATAGCAGAAATCAATTATATTTTAAAATGAATTCAAAGAAATACAGCTATTTTAAATTGTAATAATACTTCGCAATATTATATAAAATATAAATGAATTAATTAACAAAGACTGCATTTATTTGCTCAAAAATACAATAAAAATACAGTATTTTCTATCAAATAAATGCAGCCTTAGCGAGCATAAGAGACTTCTTTCAAAAACATTAAACATCTTGCTGCACCTTAAGTGCTGAGCATGGAAGTTAATAATAAACAAAAATTGCTGTCATAATTGTTTGAATGAATATATCAGTATTCATAGGCGGAGGAGGGTGAACCAACTCCAGGGTAAGGCTAAAAGCAGTCAAATCTATTAACTACAAACATCATACACCTGTCTTTTTAGGCAAGAACCAGACATGGGTGTCATGTAGGCTAATAAAATATGTATAATGGGACTGAATTTGCATTTAATGTGATTACAATTTAATTAAAACATTCGAAATTGATAATTATATAACGTTTCCTTCCCACGGTTATTCAAACGGCGAATAAATTATGTACAGAAATGACATTATCACTAACTTTGATCTATCGCACTCTCAAAAGAACAAAACTATCGTTATAATCACTGAAGCTGTCTACACTGCGAAATGAATCCCTTACTTACATTGTACGTACATCTGCGCTTTGTTGTTTATGATGAGAGAATTCGCGGAATTAAAATAAAGATGATTTGGTGAATTTACTATATTTGAATGAATATTTTTTTATTCAGCATTTCCATAGCAGAAATCAATTATATTTTAAAATGAATTCAAAGAAATACAGCTATTTTAAATTGTAATCGAGCGTGCGTGCATTCAACAAAGCTGATGAGTTTCAGCGATGACTCATCTGAACGCCTCTGATTGGCCATTGCATTCCTAAGCTCAACAGAATCGTGTGTGATTGGTTATAATGCGCAACACTGAAAAAACGCCTAAAATGAAATACGGTGCAACATGAGCAAATCTTAATTTAATGCCGCAGTCGACACTTCCTATTAATTTACACTTTGTTAGCAACAGACTTAATTTGTTTGTGCAGGGGCATTTTTATCCAATTTAGTGGCATTTTTGCCCCAAGACCCCGTGGCCAGCCTTACACACGCTCCGCCTATATGTCAGTATTTGTGCAGCATTAAATGCTTCTGAACATGAATCACCTGAAATCAGCTTGTGGATCATCTGGACAATCATAAATATCTGCATCACATTCAGCTGCTGGAAGTAGTCACGTGACAAGGTCGTGAACAAGGGGGAAAAAAGTCATTTCCTTTATGTTTCCTTCATTTGACACTCACTACATGATTGCAATGTGATTTAATTCATATTTATGAAATGTATAATGCAATGGCTTACCATCTGGTAGACTGAAAAAAGAGATGATTTTTAGTAAAAAAAAAAAAAAATGCAAATAACAGATTAACCTGAATAGTGTTAATAATCTTTAATAAGTTACTCGCTTACTTATTGACGTCATCATTTGCGCCCACATCATCATACACCTCCTGTCCATCCGATGTGCTTCTCACAGCATCTAGAGTGTCAGGCTTCACAAAACCATCTACATGAAAAACACACCAACACAAAGTCAAAATAGCAGCTGACCATGGCCAGCCAAAGAGGAAGAGACAAACAGGAAGCTTCAGCCTAATATAGACAGAGCATGTTCAGTTTAGCAGCTCTTGTCAGCATGTGAAGCATTACTGAATTCTTTGTGATGTAAATCCAGTACAGTGCGGCAGAGTAACTCACAGTGGCCTTCAGGGTTTCTGGCGAGCCAATAGTCCTTTGGGTTTTCTGTTTTGCGCACAATTTCAATGCTCTCTCCCTGCTTCAGTGGAAGTTTGTTCTTTCCTCCCTTGTGATCCACACTGGCCTTCACCGTTTCAAGCACCAATATCGGACCCTTGATCTATCCGAGCACAAACAGCAGTGATGATGCAAGTTTCTTACAGTCATTGTCACTTATTTGTATTAAAAAGTAATAAAAGAAAGAAAGAAAGAAACATGTTTACAAACATGCAACAAAATGACTGTTACAAAATGTCTATGGGAAAAACTCATGAAAAGCGAGTCTGGGTCACAAAATGACAAAATAATATAATAAATGAAAAAAAAAACACATTCACATTTTTTTTTATATATTTTTTTTCAGTTACAGTTATGTAATTGTTGTTTTGTTATAAACAAAATTACAGTTACACAATGTCTATGAGCAAAGTAAACTCATAAAAACTGAGTCTGAGTCTCATTTCATGCATGCATAAATAAATAAATATTTAATACATAAAATGAAAATTAACAATGAAAATTATTAAGACAGAGAGAGTGAGAGAGGCATAAAATGTGACCCAAACTCAGTATTTATGAGTTTTACCCATAGACATTGTATTAATACATCTATACATGTACCTGTCAAAAACATATCTGGAGACACATTCAACCTCAAAATCAAAATTGCTATTATATTTCACATAAACAGAATATATAGTTCATATTCATAGGCAGTGTTGGGGAAAGTTACTTTTAAAAGTAATGCATTACAATATTGCGTTACTTCCTAAAAAAGTAACTAATTACGTTACTTAGTTACTTTTTATTGAAAGTAATGCGTTACGTTACTTTTGCGTTACTTTTTAAATCTGGGCTGGGCTTGCTTGTTTGCTTTTAATATAAAAAGTTCTATTTTTGGCAAATGTAAAAGCCCTTTCACACCAAAAGCCTCAGGCTGAAGGAAATGTAAATTCACGTCTGTACAGTAGAACACTGAAGAAGAAAGTTCAACACTCTTCAGCAATAAAAAAAGAAGAAGAAATGTTACTGTATCTTGTGTAATTTTTGCTTATTAATATGGTTGAATTGGATCACTGAAGGTCAGCAGCAAATTGGTTAATAAAATGGGATTAAATACATAAAGGATATTTGTATTATTTAACATATTTAATTATTGCAGCTTTGAGCTTACTCCCGATTTCTCTCAACAAGGGGACAGGAGAGCTTTCAATTAATAAATGGGAAAAAGAAAAGTAACTGGTGTTGTAAATTAAAAAGTAATGTGTTACTTTACTAGTTACTTGAAAAAAGTAATCTGATTACGTAACTCGTGTTACTTATAATGCGTTACCCCAACACTGTTCATAGGAATATAATTTTCATCCATGATCAACATATAAATATATACATAAACACACAGAGTATATAACATAAACAGTGTTTGGGAAAGTTTAAAAAGCTTTAAAAAGTAATGCAAGTATTGCGTTACTCCATAAAATAAGTAACTAATTGCACTACTTAGTTACTTTTTTATGGAAAGTAACGCATTACTTTACTTTTGGGTTACTTTTTGTCACTTGAGCTTGGCTTGCTTATTTGTTTTTAATAACAAAAAACCCAAAGGTTATATTTTACACCAAAAGTAAAATTAATAAGCCTCAGGCTGAAGGAAGTGCCTCTGCACCTCACTCACAATTTCTCTCAACATGGGGACAGGAGAGATGTCAGTGAGAAATGGGAAAACAAACTAACTTGAGTTGCTTATTTGAAAAAGGAACTCAGCTATTTTCTTGTAAATTTAAAAGTAATGCATTACTTTAGTAGCTACTTGAAAAAAGTCATCCGATTACGTAACTCACGTCACTTGTGATGCCTTACCCCCAGCATTGTACATAAAACACTGCAATCCACACAACATAATAGGAAACATAGCCGTTTAAAAAAGGAAAAATTGTTGGTCTTGCTTTTGAGCTATGGTATACAGGGTAATGTCGGCATACCACCACAAAAGACAAACCGCATCCAACTGTCGATGCAAGAGAAAGCGGTTCAAAAGGGATGTTTGGGGAAAAAGTATATATATCGCCAAATCATTGCAGAATTAAATGTGCATCTCGACTCTCCTGTTTCCACCAAAACTGTTTGCCGTGAGCTTCACAGGGTCAATATTAATGGATGGGCTGCTATAGCCAAACCTTTAGTCACTCGTGCCAATGCCAAATTGTTCTATGATGAGGCCACCTTCACTGTCTTTCCCACATCTGTGGAAGTTATGATGTGGAGAAGCCCCAAAGAGGCTTACTACTCAGACTATTGCATGCCCAGAGTGAAGCATGGAGTGGATCAGTGATGGGTTGGGCTGCAATATGCCAATCCCTGCTATGTACTACTTAGTATTTTTGTCTTGTTTCTAGTCAAAATATCTAAAAGTTCTTAAATCAAGATGCATTTACTAGATATGCAAAATGACGTAAGATGTTCAGTCTTGTTTCCAGGGGGGGAGAAAAAAATAAATTAGGTGTCTTTTGCTTAAAATAAGTCAAATGATCTGCCTTGTTTTAAGAATATTTTACTTACCCCACTGGCAGATAATTTTACTTGTTTTAACCTCATGTTGCTTAAAAATCTATTGTATCTGTCACTCCCAAGAAAAAATGGATGGTGTATTGGCCGCAAAAGGAGGCTCTACATCATACTAATAAATTATTATGGTCTAAAACATGGTGTTTCAGCTTCATTGCCCAACCCTTGTGTGTGTGTGTGTGTGTGTGTGTATGTATATATGTATATATAAAATGTCATTTCATTATATAATGATTTTTTTTAATCAGCATAAACTAATTTATACTAATTTATTTATTTATTTAAATAAAAGCCAGTAAAACTAATACCACCCTGACCATGGAGAAAAATTATATACGAATATATAAAAAAATTATGTCACAATCCTGAAATAAATCTTCGATTTATGTGAAATAAAATATCAATTTTGATTTTGAGGTGTCCGGACGTGTTTTTGACAGGTTTTGTGGAGATTCACAAAAATAATGAAAATAAAAATAAACTGAGCACTGAGCTGTTTGTAATTACTTTAAACTTTTTCCTGGCCTCCTGCTCCTTTTTCTCTCTCTCTTTCTTCTCTTCCTTCTCCTGCTCCAAGCATTTCTTCTCTTCTTTTTCCAGCCTTTTCTTTAGTTCTTTTGATTCTTTTGTCGTCTTTTCTTCTTTCGGTTCTTTGTTGTTTTCTGGCCTGTGTGGAGGACAGTTTTCCATTAGCAGAAGTTTGAGTGAGTTTTCCTTTTTCATTAATCATCTTAAAATTTGAGCCCAATTGATTTGCAGCCTTTACTAAAGACTAACCAACTACATTTTCTGAAGAAACTGTGAGCAGCATTTGCCTGTGCAAATTTTTCTCTCTCTCTTTCTTCTCTTTCTTCTCCTGCTCCAAGCGTTTCTTCTCTTCTTTTTCCAGCCTTTTCTTTAGTTCTTTTGATTCTTTTGTCGTCTTTTCTTCTTTGTTGTTTTCTGGCCTGTGTGGAGGACAGTTTTCCATTAGCAGAAGTTTGAGTGAGTTTTCCTTTTTCATTAATCATCTTAAAATTTGAGCCCAATTGATTTGCAGCCTTTACTAAAGACTAACCAACTACATTTTCTGAAGAAACTGTGAGCAGCATTTGCCTGTGCAAAACGTGCCATTACGATGCTAGGGTGCTGCTTCACAAGTTTGTTGAAATTACCTCAAGTAACGGTGAAGGACAGGTGAAAATTAATACTTTGGTTCAGGGGTTTGCTCAAATCACTAAATATTATGAGCAACAGTAAATTAATGAATACTCATATTCTTACCAGTTGTGATCAAGATCCTCGTACATGTCCTCGTCTGACTCCTACATAAGAAACAAACAGAGACATCATCATTGGCATTGTAAGTTACTGCATCAAAACCAGTGAACTGTAAATAGTGTCCTTCTGCTCACTACAGTTTTCTTCAGTCCATTATAATGACTGTGTTGTGAATGCTCTCATTTCCTTTTGAGATGCTGACTCTTTTGCAGAAGTGTCTCAGCAGAGATATGTTATGCTATTTAAAACACCTCTAAAGAGACGTCAGTTTATATGGTGCAAGTAAACACAATGAACATTTCATCTTTACCTCAGGGTCATTGCTGCTTTTACCTAAAACAGAAAAGAGACTTCATTAATACAGACTTCTTAAAAAGACAAAAAACCTCAGCACTAATGATAGAGGAAGTCACACCTAATGTCTAAATATGATTAGGTATGCATGTGATACTTGCATGTGCTCTTTCTTTAAATTAAGGTCACCAGCTTTGATATTTTGTAAGATATTGGCATTCAGACATTAGGTATCCAGATATTTATTGGGGTCACTGTATGTATCAAACATTAATATTAAATAACTTCTCTGTGAATGGCACCTAGTGAAGTCTCCATCCGGCTCATGACATCCGTATCATCATAATAACCCTCCTCATCCCTGTTCACAACAGAAGAAACAGTTTTCACAAGCTTACTTTTAAATTGCAGCTTGACAACTTTGTCTAATTAGTAAAACATTCATTTGTACCATTGCATTCCCTCACAAAAATAAACTGTGCTACAGTGTACAATATCAGGGTGGGAATACTATGAAATTATGAACTCATACAATGAGCTTAGCATTGTGGTAATGCAAATATTACTGGGTCTTCTAAAATATATTGCTATTTTACCACTGTACTGAACTATTACCATATTCATGTACAACAGCATTTGTGTATGTTTTACTCATGTGCCACCCCAAGGTACTCAATTGTATTTCTACAGAACAATGTCCTAAAATAAATAAACAAATATGAATAAGTACATAAATAAATAAAAATTCAAATAGAATTTTATATTTCTATATTTTTATTTTATTGGAAATACGTACAAATCTCCAGAATTATTATTGATGTCGAGGGATCACTCACATTGGAGGGGGAGCAGGTGGAAATGTGAAGTCTGATGGTGGTGGTGGGGGTGGAGTCACAGATGTGATTGACAGGCGTTCAGGAGGCGGTGGGGGTGGGAGGGAGAAATTTTCCTCAGGGTTGCTGGTGTTGGATACTGATGAACCAGCAGATGGAAACAGAACATGAAGCGACAAGTGTATATATGTAATTGTTTATACTTCACAATTTAGGGAAATAGCTTTTGGATGTTTAGACAAGAATAAAGTAGGCCCAGAAAGCATCTGGACACACTTCGTGAATGCCATTATATTAGGTAACAACACATCAAACCAACAGAACCAGAGAAAATGTGCTTAATTATTGTGAAAATAATACAAAAATCCTGAATGGTCCTACTATAGGATTAATTTTCTTTTTGCAAAATATTATTTCTGTCATGACAACTCTCGGAGGGATTGGCATGGTAATGTAGTGAAGTGACATGTGGCCAAGTATGGTGACCCATACTCGGAATTAGTGCTCTGCATTTACCCATCCAAAGTGCACACACACAGCAGTGGATTGAGTTAGACCTATTGGACTGCGCCATCTAGAGTTTCATGCCAGTACTCTGTATTTATGTCTTTTTTATTGTGATGTGATCTCAAATGTTGTTTATTATTGTTTCATCACCTTAAAATCATTTTAAACATGTTGTGGAATGTATTTTTTTTTAATAAATTATACTTGTTTTGATATACTGTATAGTTAAATAACGCAATGACATTTCAACAATTTTAAGTGATTTAAACTTCCATTCAAAAGTTTGAGGTCAGTAAGATTTTATTTTTTAACAAATTAATATTTCTATTCAGGAAGGATGCAATGTATAGATCAAAAATTACAGTAAAGACTTTAATGTTGCAAATTATTTATTTTTTAAATAAATGCTGTTCGTTTGAACTTTTTATTCATTAAAGAATTGTCACAGTTTCCACAAAAATATTAAGCAGCAAAACTGTTTTCAACATTGGCAATAATCAGAAATGTTTCTTGAGCATCAAATCAGTATATTAGAATGATTTCTGAAGGATCATGTGACACTGAAGACTGGAGTAATGATGCTGAAAATGCAGCTTTGACATCACAGGAATAAATGACATTTTAAAATATATTAAAATAAAAAAACATTATAAATTGTAATAATTTTTCACAATATTACTGTTTTTACTGTACTTTTGACCAAATAAATGCAGCCTTGAACAGCCAAAAACACTAAAAATCCCCAAACCCCAAATTTTTGAACAGTAATGTGTCCAAAATCTTACTAGTATTTTGGGTGTATACTTACATTATTCCAGTCATTTAAAAATAATGAACTGAATATTTCTTATCTGAATAAAAACACATCAGTTTAGCTTAAATAAGCTTCATCATGGAGGTCTGTATCTTACCGTTCCCTCTGAACTTGCTGAGGTTAACTAGCGGAGGTCTCTGTGGTTTGGCGGGACACTTTCCTAAAACAAACAAACTGGGAAGAGGCTTCTTTTTCGGCACTGACAAATAACCAGTAGTGGTTTCCGGTGCTATAGAGATCTTTTCATGAAGAAGGGGTTTCTGTTTGGCAGGACTCTGGGATCCAGCTCCAGAGGGGGCTTGTGTATAAGCGTTCTCCTGTGTCCCTCTATTGGGCAGCTTCACTCCAACAGCATCACTTCTTGAGTCACTATTGGCCTTGTTGTTAGAAACTGGAGGATTGAATCTAGTCTCCATAGAGTTAACCGTGAAGTTGGGTTTGACCATGAGAGGTTTAGGCAAAGGCTTGGATCCTGCACCTTTATTCATGTCCACAGGTTTGAGTTTCGCCGTCTTGGGGATCAACACTGGATTCTGCTCATGATTCCTGGTGTTGCCGAATTGATTGTTCTGAGCAGGTCGGGAAAACGGACTTTCACCAGCCAGTGAATTAAAATGAGACATCAGGGATTGTACATTAGTGAAATTGGCCTAAAAATGTCAAACATAAACATTAGTAACACTTTACAATAAGGTCTCATTTGTTAACACCAGTTGATTCATGAACTAACTGAGCAATATAGTTTTACAGCATCATTAACCTTTGTTAAAGGGGTCATATGATGCGATTTCAAGTTTTCCTTTCTCTTTGGAGTGTTACAAGCTGTTCGTGAATAGATAAGATCCCTAAAGTTGCAAAGACTAAAGTCTCAAACCCAAAGAGATATTCTTTATAAAAGTTAAGACTCGTCCACGCCCTCCTAAAACGCTGTCTCGTCGTGCCGGGACACGGCATCACAGTATGGTAGGGGCGTGACATTTCCGTCACACACTTGAGGAATTTGGCCAATCACAACGCACTAGATAGCTGGCCAATCAGAGCACACCTCACTTTTCAGACCGATGAGCTTTGTAAAAATCGACGCGTTTCAGAAAGGCGGGGCATAGAGCAGAAACAATAATGTACAGTATGTGGAAATTAATGTGTTTTTTGAAACTTAAACCGCATAAACACATTTCATTACACCAAATACACAAAATAATGTTCTTTTTTAGCAGCATCACAACTTTACAACTTTAAAAAATATAAATTAATCCTTTAACACTAGGTACTACATAACTTAGTAACTCATCCCACGTTTGAAGCCACATCTCAATGACAAATCAATGTCAAATCATGTGGCTTGTGGAGGAGACATATGCTATGACTTAAATATGCAAGTCTAAACTTGTAGGGTGGGCAATAAAATGGAGCAAAATAATCACAAACTTAATAATAACTATAATTTTAGGTAAAAAAAAAAAAAAAGTAATTTTGAGATTAGTTTAAAATATAAAATTGCAATTGTGATATAGTCAAAACAGTGTACTAAAAAAAATCACAATTACAAGAAAAAAGAAAAAGAAAAAGTCTCAGTTGTAAGAAGACCATGACCGGTTGCATAAACTGCAGACAGTAATTCTTTAAAAAACGACACTTTTTTTTAGTGTGAAGAACATTTTAAAAATGTAAAGAACCTTTTTCCTATATACTGAACCTTTTGTGAAATGTAAAGGTTCCATGGATGTTAAAAGTTCTTCATGGAACTACCAAAGATGACAATAAAGAACTTTTATTTTTAAGAGTGTAGCCACTTTGAACACAACCAAACACAAAATCCTAGCACTGTGGTAGCAAGTTTTGCACAGTCAACACAAAATATTAAAAAATGACTATATTTATTAAATAAAATCACTAATATTATAATTAACACAGCAATACACAAACCCCTCTTAAGCAGGCTACTGATAAAAACATGTTGGATATTTTAAAAAGCTGTGAAACTGTATGTTCACACCTTTAGGGTTCCGCCTTTACACTAGTCACTCTTTACGTTCACAAGCGTGAAAAACACTGAGAATTTTTATACTGCCATCTGCTTCTTCAGAATGCAGCTATATGATCGATATTGTATTGCATTCTTATCAATCACATCATACAATTATCAATCCTAATAAGAAAATCCACAGGCATCACATCACTATTCTTATCATTGCATCTGCTAACTCAAGTACAATCAAGATAATCAAGAACTAAATTATCAACAGCAAACTGAAAAATCATAATAAAAGACACTCATTTAAATAAATCAGCAAAATTTGTCTGCAAACTCACCCAGCTAGCACATACATGTGCGTGAAAGAGTACAGTGACTCTGAAAATGGTGAGAATCACAAATACACCCAGAGGAAATGCATGTTTCCATTACTTTAATAAGGAAGAGGTGTAACCAGGGTTTCACTATTGAGCATCACGACCCTGATCTGGGGTCAGGTTTAACATCAGCTCAAAACCACACTCTTATTCTTTGGACTTTCAGAGCGAGAAACAACACAAACTCTGCTTAGGTGGTCAAATGCCATGAATAATAATAATATCTGTGGCGTTTAGTTGAGCAGCATATGAAGGTCAATTTTCTAATTCAGAGCGCCACAAAAGTGTTTCACCAATAGCAATGTTAAAGCAAACGAACAGACTCACCATAATGATGATGGCATGCGCTGGAACTACTATCACTAGGTTATTAGTCTGTCTGTGGAGTCTTTTCAAGGAGTGCGGTTGAAAGAATGGGAAAACTGATGACTAAAACTTTCACCACAACCTTTTTCTTCCTCCTAAATGTATGGAAGCCCGTTTCTATGGAAGCCCGTTTCCGCCACTGAATACAAAATAAAAAAAAGGTAATTGCGACTTTTTATCTCACAATTCTGTCTTTTTTTCACAGAATTGTGAGATATAAACTCGTAATTGCGAGTTATAACGTCAGAATTGCGTGATATAAACTCGCAATTGCGAGTTAAAGTCCAATTTTGAGGGGGGAAAATATCAATTCTGATATGTTCTCAGAATTGCGCGCTTATATCTCACAATTCTGAGAAAAAAAGTCAGAATTGCGAGAAAAAAAGTCAGAATTGTGAGTTTATATCTCGCAGTTCTGACTTTAATTCTCAGAATTGCGACTTTATGTCTCGCAATTGCGAGTTTATATCACGCAATTCTGACTTTATTTCTCAGAATTGCGAGTTGATATCTCTCAATTATATCATGCAATTCTGAGAAAAAAAGTCAGAATTGTGAGATAAAAAGTCGCAATTACCTCTTTTATTTTTTATTCAGTGGCGGAAATGGGCTTCCATATAAATGGCATAAACGTTTGAGCAAAACATTTAAAGTGACGTGACATGTGGCCAAGTATGGTGACCCATACTTGGAATTAGTGCTCTGCATTTAACCCATCCAAAGTGCACACACACAGCAGTGAACACACACACACTGTGAACACACACCCGGAGCAGTGGGCAGCCATTTATGCTGCGGCGCCCGGGGAGCAGTTGGGGGTTCGGTGCCTTGCTCAAGGACACCTCAGTCGTGGTATTGAAGGTGGGAGAGAGCGCTGTACATTCACTCCCCCCACCTACAATCCCTGCCGGTACGAGACTCGAACCCGCAAACTTTAGGTTACGAGTCCGACTCTCTAACCATTAGGCCACGACTTCCCCTACTTATTTGAATCAATGAGTGAAAAATAGGTATTTGTAGGGCAAATAAAACTTAAACAATTTAATTAATCATTTCAATTGAAATCTGATATGACTTTGCATTGTATGTTGTTAAACAAAATGCCATTTAACCATGATAAAAAAGAAGGAAGACATATGTGTGTTTGTATGAAAGCCAGTCATAATGGAAACTAAAACAAGGAAAATTAACCACTGACCTTAAGGGGTGAATCTTTCAAAAATATAGGCTTTTACCGCAAAATCAAAAGAATATTACAAAATATAAATCATATTATAAAATGATTCTATAAATTTGATTATAATTATAAATGATATTACTATATCATTATAAATCATATTTTGCTAGAAAATTAAGCCTGCTCTTTCCAATTTGTTATTACAATTATTCTTATTGTATTGAGCGAGCGGAGCGGAATCTTCAGAAAGGCGCTCTGCGCTCTTAAGGAAATATTACCGCTCAGCTCCCTGCTCCGCTCACACTCCGCTCCGCTCACATGCTCTGGTTGTGGGTGTATGAGTGTGAGATTTCCCGGCCTGAATTTTTTTTCCCAGTCCGCCCCTCGTGGAAATTAATGGCGCAGATATGCGGTTTCATTTACTACACATAGGCCTACTGAAGCTCGCAGTGTTTTCAGCCTCTGCCGCCTCAATATGAGTACATGAACACATAAACATAATCTCTAGAACCACTCTGAGTAACTTCATGAGCATTTTACTTATTTTGAGAAAACTATCATCATATCATATACAAAGAGACGCCAATGTTTCAGGAGTTTAGTACACAGAATAGGACACATGCTTATTAGATAACCGTATTGAACTGATGTATATGCTTTTATTTATTATTATTTTTTAATTAACTATTTTTTTTCCAAACCATTGTTAGATGCAGTGTTTCCTGTAGTTATGCAAAGATTTCTCATCTATTAACTATTTCTTATGATTTTAAATCTGCATTGAACTTCAGATCAATCTCAAAGTAAAAGGCGGTACTAAAGTCTGATTTTGTGGTGGATGTGTTCAAATTTGATCATCTTAATTCAAGTGATGAAGGATTTTGAAAGTCTGACAGTGTTGAGCACTACTGTAAGGTTAACCCGGCATGGTGTAAATGTTTGAAAATGATTAACAGTTGCAAATAAACATTCATTAGAAATTTAGAAAAGTAATCAAAAGTAATCAGTTACATTACTTTAATAAAGTAATTGAAAAAGTTACACTACTATTACATTTTAAATAGGGTAACTTGTAATCTGTAACCTATTACATTTCCAAAGTAACCTTCCCAACACTGGCTGGTTCATCATGGAGTCAGTTTGACTGAAAGCTGGCAGAGATTCACCACACAACAGCTACAGACCGGACTGATT
>NW_015536624.1:1142510-1149371 GCF_001515605.1 Sinocyclocheilus anshuiensis
TAAAATAAAGACTTTTTAGTATTATAAAAATGGGAATTGGGGCAAATGTGCTTAAACACAAAAACAGGCCTTTTTTATTTCATGTACAATAAAATATAATTTCTTGCTAAGTTTTGGTATGAAATATGACCCAGACATGTTCTTGCCAGGTTTAGTGAGTTTTGTGTATGTCTGTCCCTTACAGCCATGTTTTTCATTTCCCTAAATAATATGTCTGCATCCAATCCTACGGTCTGTCTGATAAGAGTGTATCAATGTCCTGTATGGCTTTGGAGGTTTTCTGCAGCGCCTCAGAGATGCAGTTCTCTGGGAGTTTGATCTCAGGTCAGTCAGAAGAACGCTCACAGCTCAAATATCTTCCTGTAGGATGCAGGACGGGACTGTTCTCCAACAAAACTGGTGGATTGTGTCAAAGAAATATCTACGCAAAATATCTACTGTTCAGCTTCCACACAAACAGAGTCACATAATCTCACAAAAAAGGATACAGTTATATCTTTTCCAGTTCAGAAACAACAGATCTGTGTAGGAAATCAGGATGAAATCAGAAATGTTGTATTCTACCATAAATAATCAAGTTTTCTGTGTAAAACTTTGTATACCAACAAACAAGATTGTTGTGGCCAGCCTCCATCCATTTCACTATACAGAAAAGCAAAATCTGGACATTAATATTTGCATTCCATGGAAAAACATACTTGTTTTGAATGACATTTCCAGGTGAACTATCCCTTGAGTGACTGATATGCATCTTCCAGGTCAAGTGATGCAAATGACTATAATAATAATACAAAATAATGATGCAGGGAATAAGAGTTCCTAAATACCTGAACGTTATTGGCCGAGGTGTGTCGGAATGGGCGGGGTCTGAGAGAGCCACACCCACTGCACTCATGCTCTGATCTGTCTGTATTTTACCAAGTCACACCACCGCACTACTGCAGACACGCACCTGAGAGAAAAACAAGGAGTTAAGGATTTTCATAAGCAGTTGGTGTATTGAATATTACATCATCTCTTTACCTTTGATAAGTTTGGTCTGTCTCAACTTGGAGAAGAGTTTGGTGCCTATCTGGCAAACTGAGCTGGCACCACCTGTGAGACGGTCTGGTTTCTGTCTTGAGTCAAGGTTGATGTTCAGTTGGGAGGTGGTGGAAGATACTCCTGCCCCTTTATAAACAGACAGGATACTCAGTGTTTTAGGAATAGTTTGACATCAGCTATCCTGTGAATCCTGTCTGCTGGTGTTTGATTTTGGTTTTGATGTGACCTGTATGCTTGTAAACCTCTCATCTCACCTGCTGGCCCGTGTGACGACAGATTGGACAGAATACAGCTGACCCGGTATGTCAGGTGGGAGACCACACAGGTAATACACACACCCCACAGCCTGAGAACACACCGAAATCAACTGTGTAATCTTCTGAATCACACAGCAAATGTATACACTCTACCTTTAATTCACTGAATGTCAAAGTGAACACATTACAGAGAGTTGTCTTGCATCTCTGTGAGCAGCTGCAGCTTTGTAATGTGTGAAGTAATTGGCTAGAACTCCATTAGATCTGATGACTGAACCATCACCAGGTGAGATCTCTACCATCGGTTTCACTCCATCTACTATACTGATAGAGATGAAATGAAAACATCATCAGTGTTAGGTCCCAAATAGACTTGATTTGTTTGATACTCAGTCCTTAAAGGGACAGCTCACCCAAAAATTGAAAATCCTGTTGTCATTTATACCCTCATGTTTTTATAAATTTGAATGAGTTTTCCTTTTTCTGCTGAAGACAAAAGAAGATATTTTAAAGAATTTTGGCAACCAAACAGTTGCCTGTAGCAACTGACTTCCACAGTATGGGAAAAAAATACTATGGAAGTCAATGGTTCCAAATTAATGATCCATTCTTTTTGGGGGGTTTTGACTGGATAATGTACTTAATGTGCTAAATGTTGTTTTAACCACCTATCATTGTCTTCAAAACGTTATTAGCTTATTAATGGCATTTAAGATGATGTAATGGGTAGTGGTGCTAATGTATGATCATGAAATGAATCCGCACTCACCGGTATATGATGCCTTCGCACCAGACCACTTTCAGCAGCGACGTCCTCTTCCTGTTCCAGCAAATCAGGATTCACAGTGTCATATCGCCACCTCAACATCACATTAGCATGCTATGAGTGCGGACAACATACTAACACCATCAAACACTGATTTTAATTGTAGTTTTTCCTATGAGAATAAATATGAGGGGTGAATCTCCCTACAGCCAGGTCACATTTCACTCTAAAATAAATAAATTAATAAAAATATATACAATTTATTTTCTTTGAGAGAAAATACATATTTTTGTTTGTTTTTGTTTTCTTGACAGACTGAGATTCATGGTGACCTTGCAGATACTGCGACTCGACCGGCAGATAAAGTCCACTGTGAACTCTTCTCCAGAAGAGGAAAGGATGAGTTTGGCATGTCCATCTACAGAGCAGACTGTGATCTCTCCATGCGGCCCAGCGGTGCAGGAGTCAGACCCAGGCCACTCCACCTCAGTTATGGCACTGGTGAATGGCTGCAAATCAGCACTTGGTTAAGCAAATAAGCATAAATGAGAAATTAAGCGGGGCTGACATGATTTCAGAAATAAAAGCAAACCTTACTGCAGCTTTATGACAGTCTAACCTTGTTGAATTCCAGTTATGAGCTCCTCGGGCAAATATGGATGAGTTGCATACTTGTTTCTGAAGGCCAAAGCATTCAGTACCAGTGTCTAAACGAGAGAAAACAAATAAATTATGTATCTTTTATACTATGTACCCATATTTACTGCAGTAAACTGCTTTAGTCAGACAGACAGATATATGGTTAGATACTCGGGTGTGCAGAGGGTGACATGTGTTTCTCTATCATGAACTCAGACCCGCAGGTGAGAGCTGCAGTCTGCGCCCGTCTGAGTAAAACACATCCACAGACATGACCATAAACCTGAGCGAACACATGACTCACTAACACGAGACAGACAGCGCTGCGGTGACAACTCAAACCAATTACATAGTCCTTTGACTGCGAATGTCTAAACTAAGATCACTGAAGCAACACAAACAAATCCCACAGTCTAATTGTTGTTGTTGATAGAGTCGACCGATTCGTGAATGGATCGTTCTTGCGAGTCGGGTCTTTTGAATGAATCGTTCTTGCGAGTCGGATCTTTTGAATGAATCGATTGAACTTGTTGACAACACCCGGAGGGACGAAAAATAGCAACGAGACAATACGATTTGTTTGTTGGTTTTAGTAAAAAGCATTACATCATAACGTGGGAAAAAAAACTCCTTGAAAACTGAATTTTATGTAGTTTGTAATGATTTTTATAAGCTGAATCAAACTGAACTCGGACACAAAATTATCACGAACGTCTTTATTAATTAAACTTACTCGGGAAAATAAAACATAATAAACAATACGTGTATCTAGATAAAAACTTTGGGATGTCAGTACCCAGGTGATCCGTATCTTTGAAAGGACTGTTCAAAAGAACCGATTTGCAAAAATGACTCGGACTTCCCGTCTCTAGTTGCCATGGTGCAAATTTTCGCGGTTGATGAAGAGAATGGCGCTGATTGGATGAATCACTTCTTCTACAGTGCTCTTAAATCTGCAAAGATTCAGCTCTGGCAAAGAGGAAGTTCTTTGGCTCTGGCAAGCCGAGATAACATGGATCAAGATTTGATTCAGATGGTTTTTGAGTTTATCTTACGAAGAAATATACTTATTTTTTTCTTTTATTTCACATGTAATTAATTAAAATGATGCCGGTATTAGCACACACAAATATACATAAGTATAAACAGTGTTGGGGGTAACGCAAGTTACGTAATCAGATTACTTTTTTCAAGTAACTAGTAAAGTAACGCATTACTTTTTTATTTACAAGAGAATATCTGAGTTACTTTTTCAAATAAGTAACGCGTTACTTTTTTTTTTTTCCACAAACAAGCAAGCCCTGTCCAGATTTAAAAAGTAACGCAAAAGTAACGTAACGCATTACTTTCCATAAAAAGTAACGAAGTAACGTTATTAGTTACTTTTTTATGGAGTAACGCAATATTGTAATGCATTACTTTTAAAAGTAACTTTCCCCAACACTGAGTATAAACAACATGAAGCGATATTAACATTGTTAATATTTTTGCATTGACATTTTCAGAATTTTTTTTACTTTATGTTAAATATGATTTGCTTAGTCTTTCTTTTTTATTATTATTTTGGAGTAAATTATGACCCGGATGTTCAACCCTTTATTTAGCTTGTTGCATATAAACACGTTTACTGAATATCAGTTTTATTAGAAAGGTATTGAAGTGTCTATATGATATCACTGGTCAATTTTAAGTAATTCCAACTTGTCTATTTTCTTCTGTTTTTGTCAGTTTTACAAAAGCCATAGAATTAAGGTCATAGTTAATTTGATATTACACTGACCTAAAACAGGCTTTAGTTCACTGGTCAACTGGGGATTCTATGCTTGAAAAGGTTACCAGATTGCAGAACAAGTTGGACAGCATCTCATCTAATGATTCATTACATGGGGAAAAAAATAAAAACCGCTCAGTTCACTTGGATTCCTATGAAATGCAAAGAGACCGTGTTTTTATAAAGATTTATTGCAGGCAAACAATGCAGTAAATAATATTTACAGCTGTAGTAAAATAAACATTCCTTTATATGGGATCCATGAAATGTTGGTGATGAGAAAAGTTCTGTAAATTACAGTGGCGGATGAATCTGTATAAACTCCCAAAACCTCTTCTGAGCTTTTCCTCCAAACTCATACACTTTACATACGTGGAAACTTTATTCCTGCATTCCAAAAACCAAACGGACTATAAAGTCAGGGCTCCTTTTTCTTCAAACATGTGCATAAATTGAAAATCTAAAAAGGTTTGAGGAGAATCTGATAAAGGAAGAACAGAAAAAATGGTATTTTCTTAAAACGTTTTTGTCTTTCTCCCTGTGCTCTTCGACTCTACATGGCAAAGCCTTGAGGAGTAAAATGCAAAACCCAGTTTCTCCTACATTTAGTTGGATATTGAGCAGTTAGTTCGCAAACAAGCCACACTTAAACTTGATGATGCTACTCTTCGGCTCATATTAAAATCTCACTGCAAACTTTTTTGGATTTTTTGGTGGATTTTTGACAAATCAGAACACGCATAAAATAAACCTCACAAACCAAATGCCAAACCAAAGGCAACTTGATGGCCTGACGGACTTGCCAATTATGCTGCATTACAACTAAACCGTAATCCCAGCCATTAAATCCAGTGACATTGTAGCCAAGAAGTGCTTGTTGAGAATTCAAACGAAAATCAACCAAAACATTCTTGGTTTTGCCGCTCTGAAACATTCCAGCTGGTCAGGTGTGTTGTCAACATGACCATCTCACAGTCTCTCATTTCTTTCTTCTTGCGTCCGACTCCATGCAAAACCTCTCAAACGCCTCCTCGATCTCCGGATCCATTTCATCTTCATCACCGCAGAAGCTGCAACATAGAAGCATTCCTTCATTATAAGTGTATGGAAGCTTGTTTCCCACCACAGGATGAAAAAAATAATTGCGACTTTCTATCTCACAACTCTGACTTTTGCTTCCTCACCATTCTAAGTTTATATCTCACAATTTTGACTTTTTTTTCTCCTTGCAATTCTGAGTATATATATATATATATATATCTCACAATTTTGAATTTGTCAAAACTGTGAAAAGAGCAACTCAACGTTGAGATATAAACTTAAAATTCGGATAAAAAGTCAGAATTGTGAGATGTAAACCCTCAGTTGCAAGAATAAAGTCAGCATTGTGATATAAAAAGTCACAATTACTTTTTTTTTTAAAGCTGTGGCGGGGGAAAAAAACTGAATTGTGAGATGTGAACTCAGAATTGCAAGACAAGAGTAAAAAAAAAATTGGTTTATGTCAAGAAAAAAGTCTGAATTGTGACAAAGTCACATTCAAAAATGAAATAAAATAAATAAATTTGCATTTAAAAAAACCTGCAAATTAAAAAAAGGTAAGTGTGACTTTTTGCGTCACAATTCATACTTTTTTTCTGTCATATTATATTGAATACAGAAAGTACTTTTATTCAGAAAGGATGCATTAAACTAATTATAGCTGCTGACATTTCAGCTTTTCTTACTTTAAAATGACAATAATACCCAATATTACAGTTTTTACTGTATTTTTAATCAAATGCAGCCATGGTGAGCAGAATAGAGTCCTTTTAAAATATGAAAAATCTATATAAGCAAAAGCTTATATTTACATGAACTTTTCCTTGAATCTGTGCATTTGTCTAAATCATCAACATTATGAATAAAATATAAATAAACTATGAATTTCTGATTATGTTCATGCGTTCCTTTATTATGAGTGGCTTATTTTAACTGTGTTTCTCATACTGCATCTTTTAAAGGGGTCATATGATGCGATTTCAAGTTTTCCTTTCTCTTTGGAGTGTTACAAGTTGTTCGTGAATAGATAAGATCCCTAAAGTTGCAAAGACTAAAGTCTCAAACCCAAAGAGATATTCTTTATAAAAGTTAAGACTCGTCCATGCCCTCCTAAAACGCCTCGTTTAAACACGCCCCCACATGTCTACGTCACTGTGTGGGAAGATTTGCATAACGCTGCCCAAATGTTCACGCAAAGAAAGAAGGCGTAACTTTTATTCTCGCTGTAGTATTGCTGCCGCCGCCGTGTCGTGGAGACGCTGTTTCATTGCGAAAGCGAAAATACTTTGTTTGGCCTTCCAAAAGGACACAACTAGAAATCAGTGGTTAAGTTGTATTTACAA
>NW_015536624.1:1150127-1160267 GCF_001515605.1 Sinocyclocheilus anshuiensis
CATTTCCGTCACACGCTTGAGGTATTCGGCCAATCATAACGCACTGGATAGCTGGCCAATCAGAGCACACCTCGCTTTTCAGAACGATGAGCTTTGTAAAAATCGACACGTTTCAGAAAAGTGGGGCATAGAGGAGAAACAATAATGTATAGTATGTGGAAATAATGTTTTTTGAAACTTAAACCGCATAAACATTTCATTACACCAAATACACAAAATAATGTTCTTTTTTAGCAACGTCATATGACCCCTTTAAAACTCATCACATGAATTACAGTCTCCCCCTGTTGTCTGGTCTTTGTTAACTGCTCATGGCCCATCCAATGGGCTGAAGACTATGCCGAATAAGACTGGCAGGTCTTGCTAAGCCCCCCTCTCTCCCTGGACTGCTGACTTCACTAAAATGTGCTCTTTGATTCCCCCCAGCATCATTGTGAGGAGGACAATTACTGGAGTATGAGCAGAGGGGACGGTCACACCAGGGTTATTAGAGTTAACTAAAATCATAAATAACATTTTGTTACTTGAAATAAAATAAACTTGAACTGGCAACAAAAAAAAAAAAAAAAAATATTTCATTTAGTTGACGTACTAAAATAACTGAAACTAAACTAAAAATGAATGAAAACTACATAGCTATAATTAAAAAATGAAAACTAATAAAAATGACAAAATCACAACAGAATTATTAAAACTTTAAATATAATTAATTAAAATATTAATTAAAAACTATATAGTAGTATCTCAGTTGCGCAGCAAGCAAACAAATATTTTGTTTTTTGGATATTCTTACGAATCATTTCCATTCTCTTCATATGCATCAGGGAAGAAGTCTTCTCTGTCTAGAATCTCCTGGTATTTGTCTGAGTATTCTGTGGTGGGGAAAAAAAAACAGAGGACCGATAAGCAGAGTAGTAGATTAGTAATAAATACAGTAATACAGTAATTATTCATATTAAAAATAAATAAATAAATAAATATTCCTGACATGTTATGATAATGAGAATCTGGAAGAAAAAAGTAAATAAATAAATACATTTAAATATACTTAATTTTATGAAAATAAATAAAGATTAAAGCAAGTCTTAACAGTCTTAAAACATGCTTTCTTTCTTTCCCCTTTAAAATGTAGTTTCTGATTTTCTTTTGATTTTGAACCCAATCATGGTTTTGTGACATTGACCCGCTTAATAAAACACAAGGAAGTCTGTATGTGGGTCACAGCAGACTGAAGAAGCTGCCGATACTCACCAGGATCCGCTGCTGTGAAAGGCGTCCCATCTGTTGTGTAGAAGGTTGGTTCATTCTGAGGAGGAAAACCATGACAGAAATTCATTAAAAGAGGCTACAAAACATTAATACAGTCACAGATTACATATTTTACTTCAAACCTGATTAAATACATTTAATTTCTTTGGCATTGCGCACCATAAAGTAGTTGGGGTCGTTGTCAGGTGTAGCATCACTGCTCACAGCGGCTACGTGAACTCGACCCCAGTTACTGGACTGCAACTCCAACAGTTTCAACAGCATCTGCTTGACATCTCTACAAATGCACACATACAGGAAACATCAATAAACACAGATACAGTGCATATCAATAATGCAACTTTACAGCTCAACAATCTAAGACATGGTTACACTAACAGTGATACTCTGCAACAAAGAAGCAAATGGAAGTGAACGATTTCCAGTGTCATGAGTAGACTTGTACCGGTATTCGGTAATGCGATATATCACGGTAATGAATATGCATGATATTGTTATCCTGGGCACTTCTAAATACCGTGAATAATTATAGATTACAAATTATTCAGAATTTTGAATGCATTTTAAGAATACTTTTCCCATCAACTGGTCAAAATGCACAACACCGCTGTATGCTGCGTGAAAGACGCGTGCGCACTCTGATGTAAACAAGCGCGGACGAGAAGCACATGGCGGAACATGTAGGAGACCTCTTGATGAAAGCACACTCACTCTCTGACAGCAGATGGCGCTAAACTGCAGAAATAATAATAATAAGGTAAAAGCATTAGCAATTAATAGCAACATGAAAATTTGATACTGGCATATCCCTAGTCATGAGCAAAAACAAATATTGGCGATGCAACTCAGCTTTATGCAAAAGTACAATGATAAACAGTAGGAGTGCAAACAGTGCTCAATACTACATTACATATATACCAGTGCATTTCAGAATCACTGAAATACTATTATAGTTTTATTGACATTTTTAAATGAGTTTTTTTTTCATATTTTGTTTTAATATTAATTTCACATTTTAGCTTTTTTGTTTTGTTTTGATACAAATTATTTTGATGTGTTTTGCCATTTTTGGTATAGTTTTAGTTATTTATAATTACCTTGATATACTGCATCCTAAACATTTCCAAAAACAATCAACCGTTACTGAACCGCTGCCTGACTCACTCACCGGCTGCATTTGGCATCTATCAAAATGTCTTCAATCTTCTTGATTACCTCATCCATGTCTGACTGGCCTTTCTCCTTCCACGTGTCATCCAGAATGGAACCACTCAGCTTGTCAAATCAGTAAAACAACGCTAGTCAACATCAACAGTGCAGTACTGCATTATTATCTGCAGATTAATTACTTATTTCATTTCAGTGCTTTGAGTTGCCTGGCAATTTCAAAGTCTTTGTTTATGTCAGGATTACTGTCACTAATGATCTTAAGTTGAGTCCTGAGGTCACTTGATAACTCCTACAGATTTGCTCTGACATTTGCTCTGAAACAGTACCATTTAGTGTATTTGCAGTGTGTAAGAAGAGGGATACTTCAAACCTTGAGTAATTTGACAGCACACATTAGGTTGGGGTCATCTGGGTGAGAGAATAATGCGTTCAAAAGATCCTTTAGCGCTCCCAGTAAGACATTAGCTCGCCCGGGTGTGTCCTTTCCACTTTTTATCTGAAAGATAATTGAAAGAATGAAGAATTGTAGTAGCTCATATTCTTGGAAACAATAAATATACAGCTCTGACATTTGAACTCTGACAAGCAGATACATATGTTAGGATTTATACAGTAGATTATACAAAGGAATAGATATACAGGGTTCAGACTTTAGCATTACATAATTTGCTCAGATGTAGCAGGTCAAGCTCTGCTGTTGGGTTTATTTTGTAATGATGACTGGCTGACAATATATGTTATTATAAATTCACTCAAATAAAAAAAAAAAAACATCTAAAACAAATAATTTTTGTTAATTTAAATAAATCTGAAATAAAAGAATAACTAATTAAATAATTTTGACTTGGCAACTAACTGAAATAAGTTGAAGCACTAAAATGACTAATTTGGAAATAAATAAAAAACAAAAACTTATAATAAATGAACATAAATGGAATCTAGAAAGTAATTACAATGAACAAAAAAAAGCAACAAAACTACAAATTAAAAAAATGAACTAAAATTAAAACGAAAACTGAAAATATCAAAACCATAATATATAAATACTGTACATTACTTAGTTCACCAGACAGCTTTACAAAATAAATAAATACAGGATTAGATGGATATAAATATTGATTTATATTGGTTATTAGACCGTATTGGCACTGGGAGTGAACTGACCTCTAGGTTAAGGTAAAGCTCCCCCAGAAACAGCACATAAGAGTGAAACCTTTTCTGGGTGCCTGGATCTCCTCTCACGGCCTGCTCCCTCTGCTCATACTCAGTTCGACACCTACACAGAATGGAGTTAAAGAATAAATGAAACTAACAAAAATGAGACCAAATGAAAGTGAAAGTAAAGGCTAAGATGGAAAAGGGAAGAAACTGTTGACTTTAAGAACCAAATGTCAAACCACTTTTATGAAACACCCCGTAATGGGTACTTGAGCATCATATTGCTAAACCTGAAATGTACCTCTGCAGCAGCAGCTGTCTGAAGTTACCGCTGGCTGGACTGAGACGGATGTGATGAGACAGATGGTTACAGAGCCGCGCTCCCGTGTAGGCGAAGTTAGGGATAGACGTGGACTGTGGAAAACAAATGTGGGACGACTTTCATTGCGTTCATCTTAATAATAACTGCTTAATTTATTATGTTTTGATTAGGGTTGTGCAGACAACCAGATTAAAAATGGTACCAAAGTAATATTTTGCAAAGTTCAGTTCTGCTATTTGGTTTGAAAATCAATACAGCGTAGATACATTGTTTGAAAATGAACCATTAATTGACCAATTATAAAATTTACATTTTTAAAATAACAATACCCATGGTGTTACAGAGGCTGTCTCAGGATACATGCATCCTTTTACAACAGACAATGAGCATGCAAAACTAAAAACAAAAAGCCACAATTTATAATTAGAGTACAGTTCATGCTGCTGAATTCAGCTTTGTGTCGTCATTTATATTTCAGATATATATTGATCAGTAAATAAATAAACTATATATTCACATTTGTGTGTGTCCACTTGAATGAATGAATAAATAAATAGATGAATACATAATATTATTTAGAAATAAAATAATAATAAATACATGAATATAGAATATGGACAGCTATAAATAAATACAGGATCAGATGGCTATAAAATATTGACTTATGTAGTAAATTATTAATTTATATTGGTTATTAGACTGTGCAATAATCATAATTGTAGTAATAAGTAGAAAGAATCAAGTGTGATTTTTTCAAACATATTCTCGGTCCGTTCACCACGGGGCCCCCTCAAAGCGTGGGGCCCGGTGTGACTGCACCAGTTGCACCACCCAAAGGACGCCCCTGGTTCCCACACAGATGCATTATTAGAGAGTCGTCAGAAGCACACCTGTACGTAGATGAGCTCTACCAGCTTCTGCAGAATCTCCTCTGTAGTGACGCAGCTGTTCAGCGTATCTGTGATGTAATCGATTTCTGACTCGAAGGACCCTGGAGATGAGTTCAGATGGCTTACGAAATCCTGAACGAAATCAGCCAATGAGGGCTCGGGATAGTATCCCTCAGATTCATCGGAATATACATCATCCTAAAAAAAAAAAAAAAAAGAGAACATTAGACTAATACCACAGTAAATTCACAAAAAGAGTGTCAAAAAAGAGCCACATGGACTCACCTGGAATGATGCATAACAGCCCGGGACAAACTCAGGTGCCGCAGCAGACAGTTTGGAGTTTTTCACAAGCGCATCTGCAGCACTGCTGCTATTGTGCCCTGAAGGAATAGGGGATCTGCTCTCTGGAATACAGAGCGATGAAGATTGGCATTAATGTTGAACATCTGTAGTCACTATACTCCGTCATTCCTGTTTTTTGTTATTGCATAGTTTTGATGACTTTACTAGTAGTCAAAAAATGTGAGAAACAGTAATAATAAAGAAAAAGCAGGTATGTCCAAACCTTAGACTTGTCGTGTAGGTACAGAAGCAACCTGACAAGATGACTTAACTTCTCCACTCAGGTCACATGACAGATTTATCCACTAACTGCTGGTGACAATTTAACCAGCTCTAATTCATGCATTCCAGTAAAAGTCCACCCATCTATCTATCTATCTATCTATCCATTCATGCATCTGTCCATCCATCCATCCATTAATTTCTGCAGCCATCCATTCATGCATCTATCATATATCCACCCATCTTTACATCCATATATCATCCATCCATCTATTCATTCATGCATCTATCCATCCATCCATCTAATAACAAAATATATCTATCTATCCATTCATGCATCTGTCCATCCATCCATCCATTCATTTCTGCAGCCATCCATTCATGCATCTATCATATATCCACCCATCTTTACATCCATATATCATCCATCCATCTATCTATTCATTCATGCATCTATCCATCCATCCATCTAATAACAAAATACATCTAAAATAGCAAGATGTGGTGGAAACTCGTTAAAATGGTTGATGTGCTTAGTACTCTATCCATTCGTGCATCTATCTATCTATACATCTAAAATAGAAAATAGCCATGTGGTGGAAACTATGGTTAAAAAGGCTGATGTGCTTTGTACTCCATCCATCCGTCTACCCATTCATGCATCTATCCATCCATGCATGCATGCATGTATCCATCTATCTACTCATGCATCAATCCATCTATCTATACAATACACCTAAAATAGCTAGGTGTGGTGGAAACTATGGTTAAAATGGTCGATGTGCTTTGTACTCTATCTATCTATCTATCTATCTATCTATCTATCCATCCATTTATCCATTCATACATCTATTTAACTGTTGTTAAAAGATGTGCTTTGTACTCTATCTATATATCTATCTATCCATTCATACATCTATTTAACTGTTGTTAAAATGGTTGATGTGCTATCTATCTATAATAGCCAGATGTGGTGGAACCTGTCTTACTGGCTGTCTGTTTGTCTCTAGCTGCCTATATATCTATAGTCAACTTTACTGAAATGTTAAAAATAAGTTTCACATCGTCAAAGCATTTGTAACGTCATATATTTGCACATAAACATGGACCCCTTGTATGTTTTCAGGTATTTCTACTGCCATTGTTAAAAAAGCAGCTTTTTACCTTACCCAAGCATTAGCATCTTTCTCAAAATCAAATGCACATATACAAACATATTTACACACACACAAACATAAATGCGTGTATGTATATCGTGATAACATTGCCTAGCATGAACTGTCATCGACTGAAGTCACTCCTCCACATCTATCTATCTATCTATCTATCTATCCATCCATTTATCCATTCATACATCTATTTAACTGTTGTTAAAACGGTTGATGTGCTATCTATCTATAATAGCCAGATGTGGTGGAACCTGTCTTACTGGCTGTCTGTTTGTCTCTAGCTGCCTATATATCTATAGTCAACTTTACTGAAATGTTAAAAATAAGTTTCACATCGTCAAAGCATTTGTAACGTCATATATTTGCACATAAACATGGACCCCTTGTATGTTTTCAGGTATTTCTACTGCCATTGTTAAAAAAGCAGCTTTTTACCTTACCCAAGCATTAGCATCTTTCTCAAAATCAAATGCACATATACAAACATATTTACACACACACAAACATAAATGCGTGTATGTATATCGTGATAACATTGCCTAGCATGAACTGTCATCGACTGAAGTCACTCCTCCACAGGCTAATTAACCCAAATGTTCTGCTTTTTATAACCGAGGGTGTCACAAATACAGAACTAGACAAAAAAGGACTAGGAATTGTGTGTGTATATCCCCCTCAAAAGACTCTGGCACCATTAGCTACTTCGCAGAGACAGTTATTAGCGGACTAGCATGTCAGCTAGCAGTGAACTTTACTTCACCTGCGCTGCTGTCAGACACCGGAGGAGACGTGCGCGGCTGTCTGAGCGGCTCACCCGGGCTAAACACTGAATTTCTGATGTCTCCAGCCTCGGATGAGGAGGAGGAGGAGGATGGTGTGCTGCTGCTGCTGCTGTTGTTGTTGTACATGATCTTCGTCTCGCTGATCTCCCCCGTCCGATCACAACTGTCTCTTCGTCAGACGCGAATAAACACACGGATCAGATCTCAGCGGGCCGCTGTACACACACACACACACACACACACACACGCACACACAGCTTCACTCTACAGTCTGCTTCTCACTTTCAACTTTACTATTTCTGTTCCTGGCATCTGTCCCTCTGTTAAAGCACTAATCACTTCCTCAGTCATTCTCCAGAAACACCAGCTGATCAGAGGAGCACTGCCATCTATTGGAAATAATTATCATCCTAGTGGAGAAATATTGCAGTAAATCATGGCTTCGCAAACAGATGTGGGATATTTTAAGCTTTACTTTGACAGGAATTTGGCATGAAAACGATAGTTTCCGCTGAAAATACCACAGATACTACAATTATTATGTATTTTACATAAATAGAGTAAAAAAAAATAAATAATAATAATAAATTCAAATGGTCAATGAAAAAAAAAGTTGATTAACCTTGATTTCATATGAGGCTTATCATTATTACAGCACGTTGTGAAGTTGTTTAGATATAAACACAATTTAAAACTTTTTTTTCTGATTTTTTGTTTTTTTTTTAGAAATAAACATCAAAATTAATCAGGTTCATAAAATTTTACATAAACAAAACTGTGGTACAACAAACCTGCCTGTAACTTTCTAGTGATCCTGAAGACCTTGATTAGCTTGCTCAGGTGTGTTTGATTAGGGCTGAGGGCCAGAGTTGAGAACCCCTGACCTAGACTAAACTGTCACTCATCTAGTTGGCACTAAATGTTGTTTTGTAGCAGTTATTTTACTCTAATTCATATAATATTGTAATATTTATTAATATTAATTAAATGTATAATTTTTTTCCATTTTTAGTTTGTTTCTTTAATTGACATTTGATTTGCTTTTGAATTTTTTATTGTTATTAATAGTTCTATTTAACTTTATTTTTAAATCAGTGTTTAAATGTTACATTTTTTAAGTTTTTAATTTATATTTTTAAATTTCAGTTTACAATTATTCAAAAAAAATGTAAACGTAAAATATTACAAAAAACGTTTTAGCTAGCAAGTTTATTTATTTACTGATCAATATGTATTTCCCATAAAAAATTGAGCAAAAATTGAGGCAAATTGATTTAACACTACAATGCATGTTAAAACTAATAAAATGCAACAAAATTATTCCCATCATGCTGTAGAGAGGGCCCAAATAATGTGATATCTTGGGTGTCACCATTTTAATGAATGCGTTTCATTCATGTACTAACGGGATCACACAAAATGTTGGATACAGCTGACATTGGTTAAGATGATTTGTAATTACAAATTGTTCATTTTTGTTAATTCAACAGTAATGATTGATGATGCTGTTAAGCTTGAGAAGGACAAAACCATTTCAAGAGAGTAAAATACAAATATTTGATACTTAAAACTATTTTTGTTTCATGTGGGATGCCACATTGTTTCCATCTGGCCATTCACACATTTATGCCAGTTTAGAGACTCAACCCATCTTTAATTTAGGTACAAGAATCAATGTTTTTGGTCCTGCTGGTCTTATTTTACTCTGATCTCCTGGAAACATTGATTTGTTTCAGTGTGATCCACTCACTGGTCTAAAATAGAGATTATATAGTACGTAGAGTCAGATCAGTGGATCCATCGAGAATTGACATAGCACTTCTCAGCACTCGTTCTTGTTTAATCACAGCAGTAATTCCCATTTGTTTTATTTGTATATTTTAACCGTATGATTGGAATACTCATCAAGTAATTTTCAATGACTGCCGCACACCTTACTTTACTTTGCACAGTAAAAACACTGAAACCACAGAAAGAATAAAACACCTTTTAGTATTTCATCTATTGCTTTTACAAAAATTGTATCATGCAAGTAATCACAAACAGGCAAATAATACAGATCTCTGAAACAATAAGAGTTTCTCTCTTCACATTGAGTTACATCAGTTACATCATATTGTGCAATTATTTCCCATCAGCCTCCTGCTGTCCTCCTTTCTTTTTCTTCTTCTTGTTTTGTTGCTGCTGTGTTTTGGCTTTCTTCGTGGCCGGCTGATTTTGTGTCTCTTCTCCTCCCTGCTGTTTCCTCTTCTTGTTCTTCTTCTTCTCTCCTGATGCTCCTTCAGGGGTTTCTGGTGTCTCTGTTCCCTCCAGGACGGTGGGCTTCTTACGGTTCTTGCGTTTCTTCGTCTCAGGAAGGAAGCCTTTCTTCTTCTTCTTCTTTGTGGTCTCTTCTGTCTGCTCTGGCTCTACAACTTTCTTCACCTTTTCCATCTTTGGCTTTCTAAAATAAAGCAAAGGAAGAGAGACATTAAAGACAGGTTCATCATCAGTTAAATCTGCTGGAAATTGTTTAATACTTGAAAATAAAAATATTTTACTATGTAATAAAAACTACTTTTATTATGTAATCCTTTAAACATGAAAGATACTTCACGTATTTCACTTTTGTCTATTTTTATTTGGAACATCATGGACACGAACCAAAAGATGATTATTCATTAGCAAACAAATATAAAATGATGCTAAAAATTCAGCTTTGATCACAGGAATAAACTACATTTAAAAATATATTAAAATAGAAAAGAGTTATTTGTTAAAATTGCACTAATATTTCACACTGTTTTTTTTTTTTTACTGTATTTTATTTCAAA
>NW_015536624.1:1160374-1198467 GCF_001515605.1 Sinocyclocheilus anshuiensis
TATGAATAATTGAAATTGCATACATGATTGTAAAACGGATATGCATTATATTATATTAATATTGTGTTTGTATTAATGCTGTCAAACGATTAATCACGATTAATCGCATTCAAAATAAGTTTTTGTTTACAGAATATATGTGTGTACTGTGTATATTATTATGTATATATAAATACACACACATGCATGTATATATTTAAGTTATGATTATATGTTAAATATATTTATAAATAATATGAATTATATGAATACACATATATGCATGTAAATACATGTAAATATTTTCTAAATATATACATGCATGTGTGTGTCTTTATATATACATAGTAAATATACACAGTACGCACACATATATTATGTAAACAAAAACTTTTATTTTGGATGCGATTAATCGCGATAAAATAGAAAAGAGTTATTTGTTAAAATTGCACTAATATTTCACACTGTTTTTTTTTTTTTTTACTGTATTTTATATCAAATAAATGCAGCCTTGGTAAGCATGAGACTTTTCCCCAAATTTCTGAATGGTAGTGAAGCATACACACATACACATTTAAAATGATAATCAAAACAGATTTGAGTAACGTGACTCACAGAATGTAAAATAACTTCATCACGCTCCAGTACATGTCCTCCAGCTGTCCTGGTTTCTGCAGGCTTCCTTCAGCGTTTATGGACTTGAGAACTTTCTGAAGGAGCTCCAGATTAACCAGCATCTTCTGCTCAGAAAGAAACAACGTAGGTTTAAAAAAAAAAACAAAAAAAACTCACACTTGAGAATACCTTGTAAAAGCAGAAGGTTTAGTAAAAACATCGATTCATTACCTGATTGTGAACGGATCTGACAATATGCTGACAGAGCTCTAGCGCCTCACTAGTTTGTATGTATATTTGGGTATTATTTTACATTGATATTTTAAACACAGAATGCCATCAAATTGGCAAGAAATTAATGTAAAGTGAATGTAAACATAATACTGAAAAATATTTGAAGACTACAAGCCATTATTGTAATGTATTAATTATTTAAAAAAATACTGTATTAATTATTGTTTAAATAACCAACTTATTTTACATTACTAAAAAATAGCTATCAATTTGTATCAACATTAACAATATTTGCAAATAATTTTCACTGGAATTGATGCCAAATACTGACGTTTCAAGAGTGCTGACCATTAAATGGTGAAAAGTCTACCTTGGTGAGTTGGTCCACAACTTTCTGATGCAGCTCAGTTCCCTGGGCATCAGACATCAGGTTCTTCACGTCTTTAGACTGCAGGGCCCTGAGCACCATGAGACATGCCTGACCCTGAAACAACCGGACAAAAAAAAAAACACACTTAAGACAGTACATTATAATTCAAGTATACAGTAACTGATTACACATCCAAAATATTCATGAGCTGCTCCAAGACACGATAACACCGATGGATCAGCTTCATTTACCTGCTGATGTTCCCTCACTCCAGCAGTGATGTTCTCCACAGCCGTGTCCAACATGTTCACATACAACACCTTCAAACACAACACAAACCCATCAGTTACAGCCCATTAACTGCTTTCATGAGATAGAGACAACATTTTTACATTTTCAAGAAACCTTGAGCATTTTTAAGTGCGTGACTCACCACTACAATATCAGGACATTTATTTGAGGTTTAATTAACGTTATTAATACTTTTCCCAGTACTAATCTAATTCCCAATAGTAATAGTGATGTTGGCCATATCAAAACTCACCAACATTGAGCTGTCTACCTTTATACAGAGCTGAACGATTAAAGGCACAATATGTAATTTTCGCCGCTAGAGGGCGCGTATTCAAAATAAACAAAGAGGCAAAGGCATAGTTTGATGACGCGGTGACTGAGTGTGGAATCATGGGAGTTGTGGTCTTCATCCCCACAGCCGATGCAATCCGACAGGACTCGGGCAGAAATCATGTTCATGAATGAGCTAATGATTTATTAACGTAGTAGAATGAAGCAGGGTGAGGCTGAAAGCCATCAAAGCGAAACGAGGCCGCTGAACTAGCGAGACACGCGGCTCGAAAGCAGCGGAGCTTTTATTATGCCACAGTCGACCGCTTCCGTTCCTTCCAGTCGTGCGTATGTGGGGAAAAAATAGCAGCGCTGTTTTATCATATTAGATACATTTGAAAGTTCTGTTACAATGCTACTGTGCGTTCGTCACCTGTCTAATAAAACGCACAACATATTAAAGCGTCTTTGGTGTTTCCATGTTTTCTACAAAACAAAACCGGAAATCGAGGGGTTATGACGTCATTGGCAGGCGACACAATGACACTATAGACACGCTCCGTGTCACTAGTTAAAATTGCTTATTTCTCTGGATTTAAACATTCTTCGAAACATTTGGGATAATGTAAGTACACAAGTCAGCAAAATATATAACACTGCTCTAGTGGTTTTTGGATATTTTAATTTAAAAAATCTTACATATTGTGCCTTTAATCTAAATAAAATTAATATGGCAATATGTTATTACCAAATCATAAAAGCTGTGATTTATTGTAACTAAGTGAGTCTGGGTTGCTTATTAAGTGCATTTTGGAAAACAAAATAAGCACATTAACTAATAAATATTAGTATTGTAATTTTACAGTTGTACTGAAAAATTATTAAATGTTAGTGTTATTAAATACAATTAATTAATTTTAACATTAAAACTATTATTACAACAGTAATATTTCTTATTTTGTTTAATATTTTATTTAATAATAATAATAATTTATTTAACAATCATTATTATTATTATTTTGTAGTCATCTTAATACTCGTTCTCAGTTTGTTTACCTGGGTACTAATAGATCTCAGACTGCGCCTTTGTGTCAGGGTGTCCCTCAGGGGTCAGTTTTGGGACCTGTTCTATTTAGTATTTACATGGTGCCTCTTGGGCAGATTATTCAGACGTATGGCCTGGGCTATCATTGTTACGTGGACGATACCCAGATTTATATTAGCACTCAGCCTGATTCCACTTCTTCCTTTTTAACTCTTTCTGCCTGTTTGCTGGAAATTAAGGCATGGATGAAACACTTTCTAAAACTAAATTGTTCTAAAACTGAAATTTTATTAATTGGCACTCCATCTAATGTTAATAAGTTCAGTAATTTTTAACTTTCAGTTGACAATACCCAAATATCTCCTTCTGCTCAGGTGCGTAATTTGGGTGTGATTTTTGATGCTTTTTTAAATGTTTTATTTTAACTCTCACTTCAAAAACATAACTAAAGTCTTCGTAACATTGCTCGCATTAGACCCTTTCTTTCTAGGCCTGATGCTGAGAGGCTTATTCATGCCTTCATCACATCACGGCTCGATTATTGCAATTCTCTCTTTGGGGGTTTACCAGCAAGTTCTGTTAAGAGACTACAATATATTCAAAACTCAGCAGCGCGGAGATCAGCCATACAAACAAGCACAACAAACCTGGATAACTTAAAATATTTTAGATTGCAATTGCCATCAGAAAAAAACTCAATTAGATTTTTTCCCCTAATCATTCAATAAAATACCTTTAAAAATAGTACTGATATTATTCACTACTGAAGTTGTTTTGACTCACAGGGAATCTGCTGAAGAGGTCGATGAACATGGCTCCAGTGAGAGGGCTTTTCCTCTTCGTCAAGAAAGATGTCAACGCGTTTCTGAAGCAAGTCGTGACCCTCTCAACATCCACTTTACCCATAAGCCTTAGCTGTGATCAACAAACAAGTTACTTTAGTAACCTCAGTACTTCGAGATTAACAAGTGTCTCTATTGAAGATGGTAGTTTACCTCTGCCGGTGTTGACGGTGCGTTTGCAGAGTCCTGTTCACTCACAATGCCTCTTAACACCTTCACCACATAGAGAGCAGCACTACAAAACAATAACAATGTGATTTAAAGAAACAAACACACCAAAAGTAGACACGCAATGAACATATACACGAGAGTTTGTATACTACAGGTAGATCTTTTTGTCTTTTTTCCTGCAACATGGGATTAATAATTGCAGAAGTCCTCACCTGAAGTAGTACAGAGACACAGACGAGTCTGTCAGCTTCTGGGCTCGACCAATCAGACGCTCAAGCATTTCATGAAGCTCCGCCTCTCGTCCGTCGGTTTCCCTGCAGTAATACTTCGCACGACAGAGTCGATTCCTGCCAATCAGAGACCGAGCGACAAACTATGAGAATTAAACGCGATTAAATAAACAAAACTGTCTTTCTACATAAAAAAAGGTCAAATTCGCAGCATGTTTTCTGTGAGCTGAATCTCAGCTGCAGTGTTTTGTTATTACCAACTAAAAATTTTACGTTTCCTGTATTTAAAATAAAAAATTAAGATGAAAGACTAAAATGTTTTAGTACTAAAATTATTAAAAATAAAATTGACGAGCTATACTAAAATATTAAAAGATATAAAAGCTAATTAGAAATCTCAATACATACTTTAAAAGTACACAAATAACAGTAAAATAGCACTGCTCACCTGAAGATGTCTGCAGCCCTGCGCAGGAAGTCCTGCTCCTGTTGGCTGGTTTCGGAGCTCATCCCGTTCTCGATCACGCTGAGCAGCGGTTCCACCATCCCAAGAACCAGAGCGCTGCTCCCCTGTTTGCTCAAGAACATCTCCACCATGTCCAGTACCTGACAACAACACACCAAATGACTTAAATCAGCCTCTGAGACACAAAACCTGCCTATTTTATTCCAAAATCCATTAGTCACTAATCAGTTTTAAGGAAGCCCTGAATAATTAGGGAGGTTTCAGATTCACCTATCCGCAATCGGACATGTTTACGACGGAGAGTTTTACTGTGCAAACAGTCAAAAAGCACACCATGTATTTAGAAGAAATAATTAAAATATATACCAACAAGATTTTAAAATAGAAAAAAATATATTAAATAAATAATAAACAAATAAAAAAGTAAATAATCTAGTTTAAAAAAAAAAGTCTAAAAATAACTAGTTAACTAGATGAACAACTCAAACTCCCTAATTTATCTAGCACCATCACATATATTAATGTTAAAAAATAAAAAAATAAAAGTAATGACATCAAATATTATAAAGTAATATAAAAAGATTAAATACATATACACACAACACACACACTGGATGTTCTACTTCATTTGATACTTTACAATGAAATAATAAATAAACAATTTATTTATCAAATAATTTGTTCAATATGAGAACAACTACAACTAACTTAAAACATTACATCTCTTCAAAACTTATAGAAAATACTAGATAAAAATAAAAGAGAAACAGCCCCATACTTTAATCCTGAAGTCCCGAACGAGGACCTTTTCTTTGCGGAGTCTGTCCTTCTCGTCTTTTTTGGCCTGGATCTTTTTCTTCTGCTCCAGAAAGAGAGCAGCCAGGCTTCCGTCCAGCTTCATCATGCCCGCATCATCCAGTTCCTCTTCGTCACTGCCATCCTCTTCAGTGGCCTAAACAAGAACAACAGAACATCAGCTGCTACGGATTCCCACTTTGCGTTATCAAAGTTTTCTGGAAGTAAGTCTCAAATGATCCTGCACATTTCACACTGGAATGAAAGGAACATTCTAGGTTACATTTGCTTATGTAGTGAAAATTTATTTCTTCGTTCATACCAGAGCGTTCTGACCCTGCAGAACCTTCATCAAATCCAAACGGAATTTCTGATCCAACTCTTTTCCTTCCTCCATGGCTTCATCCTCATCATCATCATCATCAGAGGAGGAATCAGAACCCTCTTCATCCTGATGAAATTTTAAAAGATAGAAGAGAAACATTTGAAATGTACAGAATTAGATGCAAAATTATTCAATTTGCTAGTATAAATATTCATGATGGTCAGTCTTACCTCCTCCTCATCATCTTGCTTGTCCTCCTCTTTACGCTTTCTCTTTTTCTCTTTCTCCTTCTCATCAGTCACCATAACACCGCTTTCATCCTCATCCTTGTTGGGGTCTAGAACCTAAAAATCAATAAAAAAAGATCCTATTTACTTTCTTAATATATTATCTGAGTCTTATACTACACAAATAATCACATTTACATGATTTCAAAGGATTTAAAAAAAAAAAATACAGATCATGTAATAACTTTCTCTGATTTAATCACACCTGTGTGAACTGACATTTTTTTTAGATTTAATGAATTATATCTCAGCCTAACATCCACGATCCAGTCAAATCTTGATCAAATAAAACCTCGCTCTACATTATTTCCTCTAGAATATTCAGCTTAGCTCGGAAATACGTCACATCACGGAAGCTAAATGTGCTGTGGGTAAAATTAAACGGTGTACAGTTATGAAAACAAGCGCTGTAAGGCAATAAAGCTGCTGTTTTAAAACCCATCTCTTAAAGCTAAAATAATATATATATATATATATATATATATATACACATACTGTATATTAGACTGAACTAAGTTTAAGTTAAAGAACTAAAACAAATAAATATAAATGAATGCTAAACAAAAATTTATTAAAATGCACATTCACTAAAACAAACAAAACATTTTTAATAAAACCTAAAAATATAAGTATAAGCCAATTCAAAATATTATCGTAATAGTATGTAAATAATACTAAAATAGCACTGCTAATTAGTCAGCAGTCTCTTACGTTCAGGATGGAGCTGAGCGCTTCTTGGGTGAGGTGAGGACAGATACGGCTAAACACAGCTTTACACACACTGCGAATGAGACGACTGGGCTGAGACAGGAGCGACAGCAGGATCTCAACAACCACCTCCACCCAGTGCGGCTCCTCATTACAGCTCTCGCCATCTGTGTCACACACACACAAACACACATGCACACACGCACACACACGCGCACACACACACGCGCATACACACGCGCATACACACGCGCACACACAAACACACACACGCGCACACACACGCGCACACACAAACACAAACACACACCATTAGTGCATCATCTAGCAGGAATAACAGACTACAAATCAAAAAAACATTAAATCCATTAACTGCACTGAACTGCTCCAACTTACTCGCTTTCTTCTTTTTAGATTTCTTAGCCTGAGCTTTCTCCACACAGGTCCGCAAATCATTCAACAACTCCAAACTTTCATCTGGAGCCTGGAGCGAGGACAGAAAAACAACATTTATGTTAAGATCACAAAATAAAAGTCTTCAGCACTTTCTGAAATTATTTCATCAATCATATTTTATTTGGAATAGGAATGTAAAGCACATAATTTTTTCTTGTACTTTATTTCCAACAACCATTTTCAAACAGCAAAATGAACAGGCATTAAAACAAAATCCTCCCCATGATGCACAACTAAAAAAGATATTACATACACAAACAAATAATACAGTGGCTGCAAAAATTATTCAAGCTGGACCTCACCAATTTATTTTATTTTAAAATAAATTATTAATAATAATTTATAATGTTAACAACAAGTAGTTTATTCTATTTTTTTTTCATGCATTTGGTAGATCATGCTTTTATCCAAAGCAACTTGCATTGCAATCAAAGTACACATTTTATTGGTTCATGCATTCCCTGGGAATCGAACCCATGATAACCCTGGTGTTTCTAGCACCTGCTCTACTTTAAGAGCTTCAGGAATGCTTAACTGATAATCATTACGAAGATCTGGTCATTCATTTGATTATTTCTGCTTTTTGAAAAACAAAAATATAAAAAATCACTAGAAGAATCAAACCCTGAACATCTGAATCCCAACGAGAAGGAAGAGGTGCTGAAATGCCGTGTGTTCAGGTGAAGAAGACTTCTTTGCTTTTTTCCTCAAGGCCTCCACTGATTCCAGCATACTAAACACACAAAACACAAAATCACCTAAAAGAGCATTTGAGCTGCAGTCCGTCTACCCTCACCTTTCTTATTTACATTTAAAAGGTCATAATGTAGAAAACAGTAGTGTTTTGCAGGATGCGTCACCTGTCCCAGCCCTGCCTCTGCTCTGGACTCAGGGTCTGAACGCTCTGGACGTGTTTGCTCTGGTTGAGCAGCGTGGTGGCGTACTGGACCACACAGTAGATCCACATGCTTCCATCAGCTTTCACACCCAGAATCCTCCTGGAGTTCAGCCTCTCCGCCTCAGGAGAATCTCCTAGCACAGCCATCGAGTTCAAGCCCTGCAGAAGACTGGAGGAGATGAAGTATATACTTCATTTAATTATATTTATTATTAATGACTTTTCATTTAATAACTTAACTTGTTTCATTCAAATTAATTCAAATCATTTATGTCAGATTACATTTTTCATTTAATTTACAAAATTTGACTGATAAGTTTAATTGACCCGTAGAAGGCTGAAGAGATAGTGGCTCGTGTTTGTTGATCTATGGGCACTGAGAGAGCCTGCACCGTCTCAGGGATTTCTGGAGTGGGTTTCTTCACATCAAAGAAGGCGTGGAAGAAAATAAACCTACAGAAGAAGGATAAAGCATCACAATACCATCGATTCATATCAGGGGAGTTGCCACAGGAGTCACGTAGTGACCCTTAATGAGATCTAAAGATGAGTTACCTAGCCATTTTCATGACAAGACCCTCCTCTTTCTTAATCTGATGGTTTTCCACAATGAAAGAGAGGCGTTGAACGATCCATTTACGAAACCTGGCAACACAGCTGTCACTCCTACAGCAAGAAATAAATCAGAATAAATATGAAATTGGCATGAGAGGGAAAATGGCTGCAGATGGCACATTAACACTGTAATCTGTAATCACATTTGTAATTTGTATAAATTATTAATTACTAAACAAATTACAAATGATCTGAATTACAAATTAATCTTGTTAATCTCATCATATAATTTAATGAAAACTTATATAAAAAAATAGATTTTATGTAAATGCTAAATTATTATTGTATTTATTGTTTCATATAAAATAATTCTTAATAACATTCATTTATATATTGTTACTACTACTACTACTACTACAACAACTATTACTAAAAATAATTATAATGTATAAATGAATATAGAAATATTATTATTGTATTTATTGTGTATAACATTAATCATTTTTGTATTTATATAATAGAACAATAATACAATTATATATATATATATATATATAGTTGCATTATTATATATATAATAGGTATAAATTATTAATTACTAAACAAATTACAAATGATCTGAATTACAAATTAATCTTGTTAATCTCATCATATAATTTAATGAAAACTTATATAAAAAAATAGATTTTATGTAAATGCTAAATTATTATTGTATTTATTGTTTCATATAAAATAATTCTTAATAACATTCATTTATATATTGTTACTACTACTACTACTACTACAACAACTATTACTAAAAATAATTATAATGTATAAATGAATATAGAAATATTATTATTGTATTTATTGTGTATAACATTAATCATTTTTGTATTTATATAATAGAACAATAATACAATTATATATATATATATATATATAGTTGCATTATTGTATATCTAATAGGCTTGTATTGTAGATTTATATATAAAATTATATATGTATATTAGTGCTGTCAAACGATTAATCGCATCCAAAGTAAAAGTTTTTGTTTACATAATATATGTGTGTACTGTGTATATTTATTATGTATATATAAATACAAACACATGCATGTATATATTTAAGAAAAATATGCTACGTTTATATATTAAATATATTTATATATGATAGAATTTATATGAATATGAATATATAGACGTAAATACATGTAAATATTTTCAAAATATATGCTGTGTGTGTCTTTATATATACGTAATAAATATACAGTACACACACACATATTATGTAAACAAAAACTTGTATTTTGATTAATCGCGATTAATCGTTTGACAGCACTAATGTATATATTATTATTCTTATAATTATTATGAATGCTACTACTAATAGTTAATATTAATGTATATATTAATATATAAATATTATTATTACCATTATTAGTGCACTGTATATAATAATTAATAATAGCAACAATTGTTATTTTTATATAATAGTAATATACATTTTTATAGACAAATTGTTGTTATTATCATTACTGCACCATCATATGGTTTTACTCCAGCAAAAAGTTGAATACTTAATTTTTTTAAACCTCTATTCTTAATGATTTTCAGTCAATTCTTGGAAAATCCGGTGTGAACTCACTCTACTTCAGACTCCTGGTTTCCTTTCTGTCTGCGGGTGCTGAAGTCCAGGCATTTCTCCAGCTGGGGCTTGCAGAAGGCCTTCATCAGCCACTCCACATACTGCTGCAGCGCACACAGATCCATGTGCTCCAGAACCTTCCAGGAGGACGGGACCACGGGGTAGCCCTGGTTAGTGAGCTGAGTGAAGCCGAGCGCCACGACGAGCTGTTTGTCAGCATCAGGGCAGCCCTGCATGAACTCACTCACGTACTTCTCCATTTCTGGAGCAAACTTGAATCGGTATGCCAGCTGACAGGAGACACGCACAATAAACATACATTATTATGGCACAGGCTACATTCAGAATGCAATACTAGTACTATATGTACATGTATAAATGTTAAAGAGTATGCAACACCAATGTAATTTATCTCACTACTAGGGCTGTGTGATATTTGAAGAAAAATGCGATATGCGATAACTCATTAAATAATGCGATAGTCGATATGCGGTACGATAATGCTTAAAGTGCCACATGCTCAGATGAAACAGTTTTACTCAGCTGTTGCTGAGTCAGTTCTGTGAACTTCTATAACTATCTTGTGTCATATATATACTGTGTATATAAATATATATATATATATATATATATATATATATATGGTTATTTGTATGTATGTATGTATCTATCAAGAGCTCCTGTAAAACCACAACAAATTCCTTGTGTTTGTGCACACTTAAGTGGTGAATAAAGCTCATTCTGATTCTAATATAACTAGCACAATTCACTTTTTGTGAGAAGAAAGCACCCCTACAACAACTTCTGAAAGTGAACCATAGTGTTTTACTCTAGCATTACATAAAAATGCCATTTTAACATTAGTGTAATCATTTTAACATAAGTTTAGGAACTGAATAATAAAAAGGAAAAATACAACACTGCTTAGTATTTACTCTATGAATTCAATATGCACTGATTCTTATTTAAGCTATAAAAGTTATTTAGGTAAGAGCAGGGAGTTATTTTCTCTTTGTGTTTAGTTCATGGCCCCATATATTGCAAGCCGTAGCGATATGCATATTGCGATATGTATATTTGCGATATTTCGATATATTGCACAGCCCTACTCACTACTTTTAATTCTAGTGATCTGTAATTTCCTGCAGAATTAAATGGTGTTTGCATTTGTGTATTTGTATTTTCAAATTAAAAAATAATGAATCCAACATTGACATCCATCACGTGAAACACACACATCACCAAACATAAAGACAGACCTGTGCGGACAGCATGTGTTGACCGTAGTATCTCATCACATCACCGGACAGGACAAACTCGAGCTCAGGGACTGACAGCAGCGGCAGAGATGCTCCCAATAACCGGAAACCTAAATAACTGATCATAAAGAAAGAAAAAGCATGCGTTTTGGTCATCATATTCTAATTGGTATTGAAACTATTCTTAAATTGAAATCAGTAAAAATGTTCACATGATCCCATTTTAACTTACATTTATTTCTCAACACAAAAAATAAAATAAATATGAAATTCAATCAAATTAAATAACAATTTAATAATGTGCTTTTGACACTTTAACGAAATATTTTCTATTATAAAATACATATTTAAAAATTGTTATTAAACTAAAACGTAACTAAAAAAAATTAATGAAATACATTTTAATAATATAATATATTTTAAATAAACTATTTGAAACTTAAAGTAAAACTAAATAAATAAAACCTTGAATAAATAATAATAATAAAAAATAATCAAATGCAGTGAAGTAATAACCAGGCGTACCCATATCTGGCTGAGTATTAGACAGATAAATTAGCAGGTTAAGGTTTGGTTACACATGTTAAACTCACTGTGTGGGACCAGGCATCTCTGACAGCATGCCTTTGATAATGGCTTCATTCCAGAACATCTCGAAGTTGTCCTCCCGCAGAGACGCCTGTAACAAGTCAAACGTGACTGGGGGCAGAATGTTGTCCTTCTTCACAGAGCGAGCGGCCGTCTTTAAAACCTCCACCAGCCTGGGAGTACACATCAAAAGAGTTAATAAAACAATGAAGCACTCAAAATATGAGCATGTTTTTAACCTGCCACGTGTAAAACTACACTTTCAAATGAAGTCAACAATAAATATGCAACTGAAAAAAGTAATCATACTAACATGAGAATGTTGTCTAAAACAACATTTAGTATTTTTTCAAATAAAATCAACATGATAAGAAAATAAACATTTATTACATTATCATTATAAAATTAATAATTACATAGATTTCATATTATGAATTAATACATTTTATTTACATATTTCCATACATAATTTATAAATCATTTTCAAATTTACAATAAATTTGACATAAAATAAGTAATTAAAATAAATTGAAGTAGATACATGCATACAATTTCATAATTAAACAACTATTTTAGCATATATAAGAATGTCTGAAAACAAAGACAAAACATACAGAGTAAGAAAGCAGAAAAGGGAGTCAGGCACACTCACTTTGGCATGTTCTCTTTAGTAATGACTGCTGTGGTTCCTAATAGTTTCTTGAGTTTTTTGGGTTTGAGCACAGAGGGGAACTTCTGCATGGCCACCAGGAGGAGCTCGAGCTGCTCGGGAGTGTTGAGGGCAGAGGTCAGGTCAGACTGCAGGGCGCTCAGGAGCACCTCTTCAAACACCTCCTTCGATGTCTATACAACAAAACACATGAATGAAACATTATAGAAACGAGAGACGGTAAAAGATCATCAACACAAAGTAGAGTTTATCTAAATCCCAAACTCTAGTAATCCGTGTCACACGATCCTTCAGAAATCATGCTGATTTACTGCTCAAGAAACATTTCTTCTTATTATTATTATATAATGTTATACAATCTTATTTTACAGTGTTGAAAATAGTTGTGCTGCTTAATATTTTATGGAAACCACAATACACTACCCATTCAAAGGATCCTGGGAAAAAATGCTCGACATTGACAATAAGTTGATCCATTCATAAAAAAATGAAATTGAAAAGAAAATAGAATAATATCTGAAAGATCATGTGACACTGAGGACTGACACTGAATATATTCAAATAGAAAACAGCTATTTTAAATTGTAATAATATGTCACAATATTACTGTTTTTACCTCATTTAAGGTCAAGTAAATGGTGAGCATAAGAGACTTCTCACAAAAACATAAAAAAATGTTAATTATTCCAAACTTTTTACTGGTAGTGTACATTCATTCATGTAATATAATAAATATAATAGTAGTTATTATGATTACTACTACATTAATCAATATATACTAGTGCTGTCAAACGATTAATCGCATCCGAAATATATATTTTTTTATATATATAAACACAGTGTGTACTGTGTATATTTATTATGTACATATAAATACACACTTGTACAGCATATATTTAGAAAATATTTACATGTATATATTTATATAATTAATATTATATATAAATATATTTAATATACAAATTAGTGCTGTCAAACGATTAATCGCGATTAATCCAAAATAGCACCAAATCACATCCAAAATAAAAGTTTTTGGTTACATAATATAGGCTGTGTGTGTGTACTGTGTATATTTATTACGTATATATAATGACACACACACACACAGCATATATTTTGAAAATATTTACATGTATATATTTATATTCATATAAATTATATAATATATAAATATATTTAATATATAAACATAACATATTTTTTCATATTCATAATATATTCTTAAATATATATCTGCATGTGTGTGTATTTATATATACGTAATAAATATACACAGTACACACACACATATATTATGTAAACAAAAACTTATTTTGGATGCGATTAATCGTTTGACAGCACTAATATATACATGTTATTGTTATACATATTATTTGTAATGCTACTTGAGCACCTCTTCAGACACCTCTTTCAATGTCTATACCACAAAATTAAAACAGGAATAACACATTAGTAATCACCTCTGACAGGATGTCGACCATGGTTTTTCTGGGCAGGTCTCTCAGGTGTTCTCTGTACCGGGACAGACTCTGCAGGAGCTGCACACACTCCAACATGACCTGCGGCTCCTGAGAAACAACATGCCGCAAAAGATCATCAGCACAAATCAGAGTTTGTCTAAATCCCAAATAATATCCAAGATAATTAGTGCTTCCAAAAACTATTTCCAGCTATTTTTGCCCACATAAAAGCAACAACGCAACACTCATGAATCTGATTCTCTTACCTTATGCAGACGTGTGGACTGAGACAGGGCGAGCACACCAAAGAAATTCCCAAACGCTGCATTTCTGATGAATTTCTGTCAAAAGAATTGAAGCATCACATGAAAAACCTATGAGCATCATGATTATGACAGAACGATGATTAGGATAATAACGTATTAAAGGGGTCATATGATGCGATTTCAAGTTTTCCTTTCTCTTTGGAGTGTTACAAGCTGTTCGTGAATAGATAAGATCCCTGAAGTTGCAAAGACTAAAGTCTCAAAATGATCTTTAAAAAAGCATCATATGACCCCTTTAAGGCCACATCAGGGTTCCATGTGAAATCCTCACCTTTTTGGCTGTCTGGAGGTTGTGCTTTTCTTTGACGCTGTCTAGTGTGGATTTCAGTGAGATCTCCTCAAATACACTCAGCAGCTTCATACAGAAACAAATAGTAATCAAACGCATATCTAATAACTGCTACAAAAAGATGTGAAGATACAGCTTGTCTGGTTAAAAATACCTGAGCGAGCGCAACGCTGTATCCTGACCGAGCGTCTTCTCTCGTGTGAGAAAGACCGTCCACTAGTCTCTTCAGTGAATACTTCAACTCATCCGGCTAGATGAAAAACATAAACATAAAGTAAGCAAACATACATTTCTGACACGAATGTGAATCCACTGACTATCATACAAGGTCACATCTTTCATGCTTGATTCTTCAATTAACGGCATGCTTTGGAAATCAGTTGCTATGGTGGTCTCTCTTTGGTAATGGCAAATTAACTGAAAATGTGATTTCTACTATTCAATACAGTTCATAGGGAAATACATGATAGAATAGATTAGAGCTATTTATTAATATATATATTAGTAAAACATAATTAAAAGTTATTCAAACTTAAAATTCGAACTTTTTTTCTCTCATCCTGTGGACAGAAAAGTTTCCATATCTGAAGAACTCATATAACATGATAGAATAGATTAGAGCTATTTATTAATATATATATATATTAGATAAGTTTCCATATCTGAAGAACTCATATAACGTTACAGTACAACAGCTCCATTCAACCCACGTGTTTGCATCAACAACCAAAGCCGAATGGAGCACTGTTCAGATAATGACATCTTATTACATCGGGTGATAAAACAGCATTAATAACTATAACAACCAACTCCGGCCAAGAATATTGATCAACAGTGAAAAGCCGATATTAAAATGATCAGAGCTGACTCTCCATACCTTCTCGCTCTGCTTCAAGCGTTCGATCAAGTCCTCAATCGCTTTGAGGCGGACTTCTCGCTCGGGTTTCGCGATGTCCCAGAAGTAATCCAGGAACTGTCGGTTCTGTTTGAGAATGCCTTTAGCATCGGTGACTTTGGGTCTCACGGTGCTGTCCTCGAGCTCTCCCATGTTTGTCTGCATCACCGCAGCCATGAGAGCGTGGCGCACAGACACGTGGGGGAACCGCGAGGACGTTTTCTTCCAGGATTACTTCCGCGCTGTGATTTCAAAATAAAAGTCTCAAACCATAAACTGAGCTGCGAAAGTTTAATCAAAGTTGCTTCCGAGGAAATTCTGTTAGGCGCCCATATTAATTGACATTTACCGATTATTTTATAATTTAGCAGGGTGTTTTTGTTCTTTTATGGGCAGCCTTTGTACTGGAGCTAATCACAGATATTATGGTCTAACGTTATACTTGTTGAGGGAGAGCTTTCAGAAAACGTAAAACTAACTTGATGAACAACAAAATCGGACGCCTTAAACTATCAAGCTCTTTAAACAACAGAATATTTATTGAGCTGTTCAAAGACCCTTGTGAACACATACTCACAGGTAAGTGATAGAAATATAAGAGAGATTTTCTTGAACAGTTTCTAATGGAAGTGGCCAAGTTTAAGGTTTGTTAAACTGGAAGAGGTTGAACAGAATTCCCAGGTTTAAGTTGATCAACTACTTTGGTTGTTTTCTATATTAAAATGGCATCAGAATTGTATTAATTTGTTGTTTAATTGGTTGCAAGGCATGTTTGGTGTTTCTGTCATTTTTACTTTTTCACACAACTAAGTTAATTTAGTCCTGTGGCGATAACTTTTTGTTTTATTGCCCCAGAAATCATTGCGATAAGCGATATTATTTTCATTTTAAGACCATTTTATGCCACTGAATATATAATCATAATATAACAGCATAATAATACAATTAGGCCTAGACACTTTCAAATGACAACGAACTTTTAATTAATGTAAATTAAGTATATAAAAAAAACTTGAATAAATAGTAAATAAACATTTTCTAACAAAAAGTGCAAAGTAACAAGTAGAAAAAAAGAAAAATGCACAAAGATTTTGTCTGGAGATTTTTCCATCTACAGATTTTTCCCTGACCTTCTTTTCTCTGTAAATAAAGGGTGCACTGTATTGGTGAAAAACACAATCCCTATTTAGCAGTCAGATGTCCGTATGCACAAACTAAGGCACAGATCCCTAAACAAGGCCATATCTGCAGATGAAACTTTTTTTTGTAGAAGCAGTTTTTAAATTTTAACTAGCACCTCATGACTACCCCACATTATGTACGAGAAGCTGCAAAAGACACAGTTGCAAGTGGAATGCAAAAAACATGGTGACATTAATTTTGATGTAAATATAATGAGCAATATATTGCATCACCAAAAATTATTGAGGTCATGTACATATATTGTACGATAAGTCGATATATTGATTATTGCGACAGGCCTACACACAGCATAAATACTGAACACAAACCTACTATACTGCTGGTGAAAATCTACATAAAAATGTAGCAAGACAAGACTAAAATTATACTTGGTTATACAGCTTCTGTATCTCAGTGTGTTTGCTTTGTGGACGTTTTTTAGTGATGTCTGTGGGGAAAGAAAATAATTTCTTTTAATCTAAAGAGCAGTTCAGATTGATTAGTAAATGTAATGAGTCCCAGGAAATGTAATGTTTCTCAGGAAATTGTTTCACCACAAAATAGAGATAAAATAATAATAATATGGATACCTATTGATTAAATTCACATAAACTGATTTGATTCTAAGTTGAAGTTTAAAAAAGATCACTTTAACTTCACTTTCTGTTAGGAAATATTTCATTTAAATCTGAGTGGCCAAAAATATTAAGCAAATGTGCTTTGCTAGTTGATTCTTTTAAATCCATTTATCATAATTTGTACTGTGAAAAAGGCTTTGAAGAAGGGAAGAGCAATGACAGAATCATCACTAACATCACCAAAAATAAGAGAAACCTGTAGACAAATTGTAACTGAACCTCCATGTAAGCCAATTTTTTTTAAAAAGCACATGAATTACTTTTTATGTAAATTATTATTTAAAACCTGCTCATTATTTTATTTGCTTTGTAAAAAGGGACAGTACAAATTTGTCTTTATATCACATTTCAAGCATTTGAGCAGAAACATTTAGATCATATGGTTTTTAATATCATGCAAACATAAACTCAGTCATCATTTATCGTCATCATTTCTCTTTCCAGACATGTCATCCTCTAGTGGTCTACTGACTGAAGAGCTTCAGTGCTCTATATGTCTGGATGTGTTCACTGATCCAGTCAGCACTCCATGTGGACACAACTTCTGCAAGACCTGTCTGAATAAGTGCTGGTACAACAGCCAGACTAGCAGCTGTCCTTACTGTAAAGAAGCATTCAACCAAAGACCTGATCTCAAGATTAATACCACACTCCGAGAGGTTGTAGATCACTATAAGAAGAAAACACCTGAGAAAAAACCTGAAGTTCTGTGTGACATCTGTGAGGAAAGAAAGCTGAAAGCCCTAAAGTCATGTGTGGTGTGTCAGAGCTCTTACTGTGAAACTCATCTGGAGCGTCATTTGAGAGTGGCAGGTTTAAAGAGACACAAACTGATGGAGCCTGTGAGTAATCTGGAGGACTATATATGCCAGACACATGAGAGACCTCTGGAGCTGTTCTGTAGAGATGATCAGACATGTGTGTGTCCGATGTGTGCTCTGACAGACCACAAGAACCACAACACTGTTCCTCTAGAAGAGGAGAGTGAAGAGAAGAAGGTAGAAGTTACTAATAAACTACTTTTAAACTGCAAAATATAATGACAAATCAAATTTTCTTTAATCTTGTAAAAAGAGGGTTCATTATGAAAATATATTGTTTTCTCAGAAGACAGTAAATCTCTGTTATAAATGTTTCTGTCTGTAGACTCAACTGATGAAGACACAGAAAGACATGCAGCAGATAATCCAGGAGAGAATCAAGAAGATTCAAGACATTAAACGCTCAGCAAAAGTTAGAAAGGTAAGTTCAAAATAATTGAATTAAACCTATAATAGTATTTCTTATACAAAATTTTGTTCAGGTCCTCCAAGAGTCCACAGAGAGTTACAGTGGCTCTTTCTGCAGGTTACATCGTTATACCAATAGGTGGCGCCAAGTGACTCTTTAGTGAGTCGCTGATTTCGATTCATTCACTCGATTCGTTTAAAAACACTGATTCATTCAGGAAAGAATCTCTAGTGCTGGGCTGTGTCCGAAATCGCCCCCTATAGGGCACTATTTGAGGGAACAGCCATTTTCAGTGGTGTCCGAAACCATAGTGGACGTTCTCGAGTGCACTCATTCCGAATGAATTCCCGCATCTCGCCAGAAGATGGCGCCCGCAGCTGAATAATCAATCCGTTAATTTTTACAAAGCGCTCATCCATGGCGTACAGCATAATGTACAACACGGGTATAAATTCATTGTAAATTGATTATTCAATTGTTTGATTAGGGTTTATACATAATTTCCGTGACAGAGTTCAAGATAAATCCTTTAATCTTACTACTGGAGCTGCTTAGGGAATAGTGAATGAGGGTATAAGGGGGCGATTTCGGACACAGCCCTGGTGTTCTCAACTCTGGAACAAGAGGTCTACTTTCCTGCAGAGTTTAGCTCCAACACTAATCAAACACACCTGAACAAGCTAATTAATGTCTTCAGGATGACTTGAAAGTTATTGGCAGGTGAGTTTGATCAAGGTTGGAGCTAAACTCTGCAGGAAAATGGACCTCAAGGGCCAGAGTTAGTGTGTTGTGGCTTTATTTCAAACCTTTTCCCTGGTCAGAGCAAATACAAAGTAAATGGCAACAATTTATTTAAAATGTAATTTATTCAGTATTAATATCTTGTTCATTGAATTGCTGTGTAAAAGCAAAAACACTTCAGTTAAAGGAATTAAAAATAAAACCCTAATAACACTAAATTATGAGCAATAGTAACTCTAATTCTTGTCTTATCAAACACCACTAATCATTTGTTGACTGACTGGTTGAGCAGAGAAACACAGAGATGGAAAAAGCAGCCCGTGTTGAGTTCTTCACTGATCTCATCCACTCCATTGAGAGATGTCAGACTGAACTGCTGGAGATGATGGAGGAGCAGCATAAAGCAGCAGAGAAAAAGGAGGAAGAGCTCATTGAAGAGCTGGAGCAGGAGATCACTGAGCTAAAGATGAGAAACACTGAGCTGGAGCAGCTCTCACACACTGAAGATCACCTCCACTTCCTAAAGGTCATTCGACATCTCTCTGATCAATGATAATGCAGTATATGACACTCCTCATGCTGAAGGATTTTTCCTCTCTCCTGCTGTAGATGTACTCATCCCTGTGCAGCCCTACAAACACCAGGAACTGGCCTGAGATCAGTATGAAGACTTGTGTGAGTCTGGAGAGCTCTGACTCAACTGCAGTACACTCTAGATGAGAAATTCACAAAAACTGGTACGGCAATATCAAATACACCATACAGATACATATGTTTATTATTTTTTAATTCAAGTAATGAATAATGAGTCTCAAAGATCTTTTGATGTTTTATTGTCATGTCTCTCTACAGAGCTGAAGAGGATGCAGCAATATGCAGGTACAGTGAGCTGTCAGCACTTCACTCATTTACATTCAGATACTCACAGCTTCATTTCTGCACTACAATCTGATTAAAACTATTAAATATTAAAAACATTGTAAATCTGTGATTGATGTTCTCTGTTTTCTTAGTGGATGTGACTCTGGATCCTGATACAGCTCATCCAAACCTCATCCTGTCTGATTATAGAAAACAAGTGAGATTTGGAGAGGTTAGTCAGGACCTCCCAGACAATCCAGAAAGATTTGATTCATGTGTCTGTGTCCTGGGAAAGGAGGGATTCTCCTCAGGGAGGTTTTATTTTGAGGTGCAGGTGAAGGGAAAGAGTGACTGGGATTTAGGAGTGGTCAGACAATCTATTAACAGGAAGGGAAAGATTGCATGCAGTTCCAGTGATGGATACTGGATTGTTATTCTGAGGAATGGCAATGAATATAAAGCCTTTGCTGGTCCCTCTGTCTCTCTGTCTCTGAGGGTAAAGCCGCAGCGGGTCGGTGTGTTTGTGGATTATGAGGAGGGTCTGGGCTCCTTTTATGATGTGGAGTCCAGCTCTCATATCTACTCTTACACTGATCAGTCTTTCATTGAAAAACTCTATCCATTTCTCGGCCCATCATTAAGCAAAAAAGGTAACAACTCAGCCCCACTGATCATCACACCTGTCAATTACAATATATGAATTTGCACCATTAAAATTAAATAGTAGATGAGCATAATGCTTTAAATATTTTTGTGCGTCTAAAGTATGTGAATATATTGTTATCAAAAATATGCTAAAATTTTTAATGTAAATAATTTGCGTTGTTGTTTATTGTCATTCCATATGGACAGACATTCTAAGGAACAAGATATAAGACACACAATACAACAACACAATGAAGAGAGTCAAGTCATCTTTATTTATATAGCGCTTTATACAATACAGATATTATACAATACTGTAAAGCAGCTTCACAATAATACATAGGAAAATAACTGAATCAGTGATGCAAACTTCAACGTTGTCATGTGCTTAAAAACAGCAAGAATGAATGTCTCATTCATTCATTCACTCACTCAAGAAACCAAGGGTATACTCTCACAAGGCACAGTTGCCTTGAACCGAGCGCGATTATCCCCCCCTCCCCACACCCCCGCTGGCCTGCACTCACACTTGCACTAAACCAAAGTCCCATTAGGCAAGTCATTTCACTCTGCGGCCATCTTTGAAACGCCTCTCGGGCATGCAAGTGCAGCTCCTATCTCTTTGAATGGGGAAACATCAAATTCTCCAAAACTGTTTGCCAAGCTTAAAGGGTTAGTTCACCTAAAAATGATAATTCTAAATTCTTAATTAATTGTTTTCTTTGAGCACAAAAAGTATTCTCGTAGCTTCATAAAATTACGGTTGAACCCCTGATGTCACATGGACTATTTTACCGATTTCCTTGCTACGTTTCTGGACCTGGGAACATAACAGTTGTGTTGCTGTCTATGAAGGGTCAGAGAGCTGTCGGATTGCATCAAAGTCTATTTTTGCTGCAGGGTTGCCAGGTTTTCAAAACAAAACTCACGCAATTGCTACTCAAAACTAGCCCAATTGCATTTCGAGGGGGATTCCCAAGTAAATATCACATGCTGGGGGGTAAAATACAAGATTTTTTTTTCGGCGGGGTTCCACTGGTTATATTCGCATTTTAGGGGCTAAATATCACGTTATTGGGGGCGCTTAAACCCACGGATATGAAAAACAACCCGCAGCAACAGTGTTGAAGTAGCCCAATTCCGTGGGAAAACGTCTCTGGTTACTTGCGTAACTCATGTTCTCTGAGTAGTTCCGCCTCGATGCTCTTACGTCACCATCCTTATACTGACGAATGCACCATCTGCTCCTCAGATTTCTCTGCAGAAAAAGGCCTCTTGTCGGCAGCGCGAGGAGCTTGGCAGCAGACGCAGCGTCTCCTTCCCTACTCAGAGAACATGGGTTATGCAAGTAACCCGAGATGTTCTCTTTCATAGGTTCACTCGACGCTGCGTAGCTATGATGCAATGGGAACGATATACCAAAATTATAGAACCAAGATCCAAATGATAGAACTTGATAAAAATGTGTGGAGAGGACCATTCTGCCGCTACACAAATATCCTCTAGGGCAGGGGTCTCCAACCTTTTTTACACCAAGGACCGGTTACGTTTGGACAATGCCATGAAGTGTTTTTGACATAGGCTACTTTTATGTGTATGTATACGCAGCTCTGTATTTCCGTGCTGTCTGAAACACGTCTCTTGTGTGCACTTTGATTGTGTGCGAAAACAGCGCGTGAGTAAGGAATTGAGCTCTCTTTAGTTTCTTCTTCTTGTGGTTTAAAATTGCTTGTACGTGTAAATTGGCAAATTAATCTGTGAATCACGTGCATGCCGAACGGTAGGGTCTCATCCGTATGTATTACGGATCAACTGCGATCCATTTAACTCTTAAAATGTGACAGATCAGAGCAATCAATCACATACAAAGAAAATACAGAATAATTAGAACATTCATTAACATAAATAAATAACAGAGTGTCATATATATATATACACATTTTTCCCAGAACGTTCTTGTGACCCAGTAGCAATTCTTCCACAGCCCGGTAGTGGGTCGCGACCTGGTGGTTGGGGACCTCTGCTCTACAAGTCCCAAAACAAACATTATCCGTCACTATATGTGACCCTGGACCACAAAACTTTTTTTTTTAGGTTAATTTGACCAGACCCAGGGTGAAGTCCATACACATCTCGCTGACAGAGAGAGCTTGCAAATTCTCAACTCACTTCAAAGAAGTTAGCGCCAACAAAAAAGTAACCTTGAGAGTCTGAATCCGCTCTGGAGCTGACTCTAAGGGCTCAAAAGAAACTTCCATTAAGCCCTCCAGGATGACTGATAAGTCCCAAGAAGGAACTCCAAGGGGGCGTGCTGGCCTCAGACGCCGAACTCCATGCATAAACGTGGAAACCAACCAATGTCTCCTCAGGGGGACATCATCCAACTCTCTCTGAGCGGCAATGGCCGCAACATAAACTCTCAGGGTAGTAGCAGCCGCTCCCGCTGCAAGTTTTTCTTGCAGGAACTCCAGCACTGGACCTATAGGGCAGTTGACTGGGTCCACCGCATGGGTTAAACACCATGACTCAAAAGACCTTCCACTTGGAGGAATACAGTCTCCTTGTGGAAAGGGCTCTGGCACTAGCAATGGTCTCCTGAACATCGGCAGGAAGACAAGAATTCAAAGCTGGTGGCCTTTGATGGACCATACCAACAGCTTCCAGATCTCGGGTTGAGGGTGCGAGAATGCGACCGAATTGAAGTGTGTAAGCAAACGAACTGTGCGGAGAACCCAAGGCGATACCCCTGGTAGACACTTCCATTCGTGAAAGAATTGCGATAGAGGAAGCAGAGTGTTGCAGTCTAGAGGACATACCTGTGTTGGGGTGCCGAGATGGTCCGGAGGGGGTAACATCGTCCACCATGAAGGAGAGCCCTTGGCGTCCTGATGCGGGATGAGGAAGTCCACAGGGACCGATGTGAGGGCTTGGTCTGTGACTGGTACAGGGTCTGCTAGCTCTGGGAGAGAACCGCATGTGTCTCCTATCACGTGAGCAGCAGGTGACAAAGGAACAGGTGGTAAGGGGAGAAAACCTGGTGCGTCTCCTGTCCCCCACGGTGAAAGAGAGTGAGGCTGAACTGTTGTTGCACACCGAAACACGCTGGGTGGCGGATGTGACAGAACTGAATGAGGAGAGCGTGTTAGAGGTGGGCAGAAACGTTTGAACGGTCTGGCCCAGCCTCGTAAGGTAGGGGAAGCTCTCCTCTTCCTGACACGAGAGTCAGGAGAGACTCGATGGAGCTGAAGCACTGGGTCTGCTTAAGGAGACCGCTTAAGCTCAAGCCGCCTGCGAGGTCGCCGGTGGGGCAACGGGCAGTTGCGGGCTCCCCAGACGTGGGCGGTGGGGGATGAACCAGGTCGCTGCTCCTACTGGCGGTCTCCTTCCTGGGCAAGGTGCACTCTCTGGGCAAGGAGGTGGAGGGGTTAGAGGACTCCCGCGCCCTCCTAGGCATAAACTGCCTGAGGGCAGCTGACTGAGACTTGGCGGCTCTAAATTTTTCAACCACAGAGTTGACTGCCTCCCCAAACAGCCCAGACTGAGAGATGGGGGCGTCAAGGAGAAAAACTTTCTCCTTCTCATGGATCTCTGTGAGATTAAGCCATAGAGCCGAACCAGGCATAGAGCGCCCTATAGCACGCGCGGTGTGCTTGGTGGCTCTCAGGGCCAAGTCTGTGGCTCTGCGGAGCTCCTTGACCGCCTCTTGGGTCAAACCGCCCCCTTCGTTCATCTCCTTAAGGACATCCGCTTGGTAGGCTTGGAGAATGGCCATAGTATGAAGGGCCATGCCTGCCTGACCAGCTGCCATGTAGGACTTCCCGATAAGGGCAGAAATTGTCCTACATGGTTTAGTCGGAAGGAGGGGGCGGGACTTCCAGGAAGGAACGGATCTCTGTGAGATTAAGCCACAGGTGGCGCTCTGTAGCCACTGGGCCCGTCATAGAGCACCCTATAGCACGCACGGTGTGCTTGGTTGCTCTCAAGTCCAAGTCTGTGGCTCTGCGGAGCTCCTTGAACGCCTCTTGAGTCAGACCGCCGCCCTCGTCCTTCTCCTTAAGGACATCCGCCTGGTAGGCTTGGAGAATGGCCATAGTATGAAGGGCCATGCCTGCCTGACCAGCTGCCATGTAGGACTTCCCGATAAGGGCAGAAATTGTCCTACATGGTTTAGTCGGAAGGAGGGGGCGGGACTTCCAGGAAGGAGCAGAAGATGGCGAGAGGTGTGTGGCCAGCATATCCTCGATCGCCGGAATGGCGGTATAGCCCTGCTCCACAGAACCCACTAGATTGGTGAAGTCAGCGGCTGCCGCGTTAGTAAGGTGGGTGGAGAATGGCTGCTTCCAGGATCTGGAGATCTCATGACGCAGATCGCTGAAAAAGGGCAGCTTTCTCCATGCGGGCCTCGAATTTGGGCCACTCAGAAACCGCTCGTCGAGTTTAGACGACTGGAATTCATGGGGCTAGTCGGGCTAATCAATAGAGAGCTTCTCTGAGGCGCGCGCCAGCATGTCTGCAAGCTCTGAGTAGACTGCGGAAGGCCGCGCTTTCTGGCCACTAGGCGGGAGAGCGTTGGCTGAAGCAGGCCCGAAATCCTCTGAGTCGGATGCCGCAGTGAACAAAATGTCCTCTAGCCTGAAGGAAATCACATTGCGCGCCTCCGGGCTAGGGCATAAATAATCATGCGTGAATTCAATATATATATATATATATATATATGTATGTATGTAGATGTATGTATATATATGATGCATCAACATTAATTGCACTGAATCAATCTTACAATGTAATGTTGATTCCAAATCACTTTTGAAACAAGGTAGTTCACCCAAAAATTTTAATTCTGTCATCATTTATTCGCCCTTTAGTTGTTCCACATCTGTATGAGTTTCTTTCTTCTTTTGAGCACAAAAGAAGATATTTTGAAGAATGTGCATACAAATTATTTAATTATTTATAATTATTTTAGTTTAGTTTAGTAAAATAAATTATAAAAAATTACTCCAGCTGCATATCTTTAAAACAAAGCTGTTCTTCTGTATATTGCATAAATTGTATTAACAATAAATTGTATTACCCATTTTATGTAATATAACCTATGTAACTTATATAACCCATGTAACTTAGTATTTTATTTTTGTTTCTGTTTGTTCATTTGTATACTATGTGCTGTTGTCAGTATGTAATAAGAATCTCATGGACAAGTGACTTTTTGTTTAATGCAAAATTTTGAATGTAATAGTATAAGTAACATGTAAAATAAAAATAAAAAAATAATTGTAAACATTTTAAAATTTTAATATTTATAAAAAAATATATATATTTTTATAAAAGTATTTAAAGTATTAAAGTATGCTAAATCTTACATAAATTCTGCCTAATTCTATATAAATCTGTAAATTATCTGTAATAATAATAGTAATATAATAATAATAATTTTTATTATATTATTAAAAAACGTGAGTAACATTTTTTAGATCAGCCTAACTCATTCCCTCTTACATTTTCATTAGTGACTGCTGACAGAAGATCAGCTTCTTTTACTGAAATTTCAGGACACATGAGGGTCTGATGACAGTGGGGTCACAGCAACAATGATTCAGAGCAGCACACACACACTCTGAAACTCTTTCTAGAAATGCCCAGCGTGAACCAGCATGACAGTCACTAATAAGGAAGGGCCCGTATAAACTGTATAAACCAGGCCTGACCCCCCATAAGGCCTCCCCACCCCTGCCATTAACAACTTGTGTGTCGGCTCCTCCAAACAAGCACTCATTAGAAAACTTGCCTCGAGTCTTTTTCCACTTGTATCTTCAAGCTGGATCACATTATTTGAGTGAGCGCCTTTTGCTCCCCAAATGTTCTAGATCTATTTAGATAACAGATAGCAGGATTTAGTTCCCTTTACTGAATGTTTTTAGTCTGTAAATAGCCGCGTGTAAAGTAAATGGAACAACTATTATTACAAGTGGATGCAAAAAGTGTGAAACTAAACAAATTATTTGATGGAGTCAGTGAGCGAGTGGAAAAGTTAATGAGTGAAATTGTTTGTATGTTTGGCTGTGTTTTATGTGTGAGTTTGTGAAGGTGTCAGTTAAGCCGAACTTCTCTTTTAGCTCGCAATCATTTTGGGCTGTTGTAAGTGTTGTTGTAACCAAACAGCATCCGCGTTTATATCATCCCACTAGTAATCATAAACAAATCAATCAATAAATAAATAACTTGCTGTATAGTTTTTCATCTAATATTTATATCTGATTATATTTCAGCTTTATTTCAATTGTTCCACTAAATTGTATTTAATATTGTTCCACTAAAATCATATTTACCATGAATGGATTAATTATTCTAGTAATGCTGAATGAATGAATGAATGAATAAGTTATTGTATTTAATTTTACTGTGAAGTATTTATAGATTGCAGTGTTATATTTTATAGTTATATTATAGTGTTATTTTATGGCTATATTTATAGTAATATAGTGTATTCATCAGTGTTTTGAATTAGCTTTATTTTTATATTTTCAGTTTCCATTTAAATTGTAGTAAATTTTGTAATTTTGTTATTTGGCTTTTGTAATTTTTTATTTATTATTATTATTATTTTTTTAATTTTGTGATTTTTTTTTTATATTACTACTTAGGTTGATTTTTATTTCAGTTTTAGTTTTTATATTTAATTAGTAATTTTAGTGCTGCAACTTAAAAACTTAATTTAGGTAGTTGCCAAGTCAACATTTTTTGTCTAATATATATATATATATAACTAATATATAACTATATAACTATAATAATAACCCTGATTATTTGAATTAATTCTGCCTGATTTATATAAAAAAGGCTCTTGTATTACAGTCATTTTGTAATATTAACTGTATTAATAAGAATCTAATGAAAATTACCAATAAGAATAAAGGAATTAAACAAAAAGTCTTTATAGTATAACTTCTAGATGCATCTAGAATGGAAAAAAGAATGGACCTTAAAGGAGCACTCCACTATTTTTGAAAATAGGCTCATTTTCCAACTCCCCTAGAGGTAAACAGTTGAGTTTCTCATTCCGGCGTAATAATCAAGGAACTTTGCTGCCGTTCCATGGGTGCAGCAGGCGCAATGATATTACGCAGCGCGTAATGTGAGTCAAGTTTTAAATAAGAAAAATATCGAAACTCTCTGGTCATTTTTCAGCGAGATGCTAATGGTCTAATCAGATTCAATTATCTATGCTAAGCTACAGCTAAAAGTGCTACCGCCAGACCCGGAGATCGGCTGAATGGATTCGAAAACGGTAAAACTCAACTGTTTAACTCTAGGGGAGTTGGAAAATGAGCCTATTTTCAAAAATAGTGGAGTGTTCCTTTAAAATAGGCTTTATTTAGCCTACTTCAGGCAAAATATTTCTTATTTTTTTCTTTTGATTTTGGGTTGACCTGAACATTTTGTGAGATTCACCCTCAGTTTTGCTTGTTGTGAACATGAAACACATCACAAGCTGCTCTGCAGGAGGATAACAAAATAGATTTTATTTCACAGGATTAGAGGTTATCCATTTAATATGCTTTTAATGTTTTTTAGAGTATTTTATTTAAATACAATACAAATAAATAATTTATTTATTTCAAAGCAGTCCAAAACAGTTTTCAGAAGATACAAATTTCCCATAGACATCCCCACTCTCTCTTTCTCTGTGCGATGCATGAAGCTTCAGAGCCGCTCCTACAAGATAATCATGTCCATCAGAAAGAAATTAAAGCACATGATCCTATTAAAAGAGAAAACTCTTGCACACATAATCCATAATTTTAGATTATTGGAATGATGTACAATGGAAATAAAAGCCTGCATTCATAAACTTTGCTCTTTTGAGCATGTTTACCATTTATTGTCAACTGGCATGAGGATAATATTTCATCTAGTGCCATGAATCAAAGAGCAAACGCTGAACCATCTCAAAGGAGAGCAGCCGCTACAGAGAGTCGCATGTGTACAGTCTTTCTCGTGATCTCTCTCCGTCCCATCAGCATTATGAATGAAAGTCACACCAGTATGGGTAAGAAGTGTGTAGCGGTGTTCTTCCTGCGGGTTTTTCTCCCGCGCAGAGGCCTTCCATGAGCGCTCAGACCTACAAACATCTGGCGCTTCTTGTTCCTCCACTCGGCGGATGCGTATGTGTTATACCCGTTCTCCTCGATGCGCTCCTTCAGACGGCAGTTTATACCGTAGTTTCTCTAAAATGCATGAAACAAAGAGTTATTACATTTCTGCACACCTAGTCGTGCTGGTGTTTGAAACATAGCAGCCGTTTTCTGCTGGTCTAAGGTGGTCTGTTAGCTCTAACTAGATTTAAGTACACAGACTATCCATCTGATTAATCCTGCTTGGACTGGCTACTGACCATAAATGGTAATCTTGGACCAGGTGGAAACCATTTAAATGGATTCACTTAATTGTTGCTTTGTCACAATGTTAAAAGTAATGCATATATTGTATTGGATGCTAAAATAAGTAAGCTATTAGTTTGTTTTCCCTCTAAAAAATTGTAAACACGATGACTGAATCCCGACTACAGCAACACTGTCTCAACCAATGGCGTGAGTGTTGGGCGGGGCTACGTTTTTGTTTGACCAATGATTAACAGTGCTGCATAAATTACAGGCATTGCCTTTTTTTCAGCAGGTATAGCTAAAAGCTTTTATTTTTTTGATGATTTCTTTGTGGGACACCTAAAATATAAGCTATATATTTATACTGTGAAAAATAACAATAATATAAATATGTGAAAAAAATTATCTTTATATTAAGCGAAATATAAACTACAAAATAATACCAGTACGAAACTGTAGTAATATCAAACTGGTGAACTTTTTCTTTATTTGTTTGTTTTGTCTATTTTTATTTTATTTTTCACCTGCACCCCCTTATTAATTAATTAATTGATAGTTATATTAATGTTTATTTTATTCTATTTTATTTATTTTTATTTTACACCAGCATCCTCTTGTGGTTTTATTTTTATTTTCTTTCTTTTTTTCACCAGCATCACCTAGTGGCCCCCTAGAGATCCCTATAATCCCTGTTGAAAACCTCTGGATTAAATTGCACAGTCATATCTATATTTTTATGGCTTTAAGTTTTTCTATTTTTATGGTTTTAAGGTTTGATGCTGGATACTCACCGCTCCATACAGTTCTCCCTTCTTACTGATAGCCAGGTAAAGGTTACTGCCGATTCCTCTGATGGCAACGATCCCAACATCCACTGATGTGATTTCCAGAATACCTGAAATACACAACATATTAACTGCATGGAAGAATATGCTTTCGTTTAAAACAGAGCAAAGCCTGCTTGAAATTTTTTTTATGTGATTTTGTCATTTGTCATATGTTACTAACTAGGTTCAATTCTAACCATTTTTTTATTAAATTAATTTTAGTTTTAGTTCAGATTTAGCTAACAACAACTCGGAAAACCTTTGCAACCACAGAGCAACACCTTGAAACCATGGCAGTGACTTTTGCATGTGCAAAACCTCAAATTTTCTTTTTTTTAGCAAATCTTTACATTTTTCCGGTTGTGCTTTATAAACTCAACAAGGAGTAACATTTTTGGGGAACAACAGAAATAATGTTTGCGTGTGTGTGTGTTTGTGTGCAGAGGTCAGAGGTGAAATAACAGTTTTGGTTGGCCTTTGCTCACCTGCACATTTTAATTCAGCTCCTAAAACATAGAACACACACACACACTCTCTCTCACATGGGAGCATGTGACGCCTGGCTATCGGAGCCTGATAACCCCAGCGGCTGCGGGTGTGAACCCTGCGGCTGGAGTTGCGGGGGGTTTGCTGCGGCTGCCCTTTGATCAGTGCAAAAGTGTCGAAAGATGCTTCTATCATGACAGCTAAAGTCGCCACTCAAAACAGTTCTGCTGCCCCCCTACGAAGAGGAAGATGCACTGGATGCGTCACAGATCACAGATCTGTGTTTGTATTTCTCTGGAAATCACTCCTGTCCACTGTGGCTGCTTTGTGATTTGATAGAGTCTGTGTGCCAATCGGTTAGGTTAAATGTGTGTGTGCATATCTTTATATGTGATATCAGTGAGCACATCATTATCAGTCAATATTTCTGTTTTTCTTAATTATCTGTATCAGTCTGATAATGGATGCAGATAATTAGCTGCTGTGGAAAACCTCACGTTTTTTCCTGAATAAAACATTTAATATTTATTTATTATAAATTTATGAAAAAAATGATTAATGATTATGAAGATACATAATATTAAATACATTATATTTAAGAGGTCAAGTTTAACTTGCCTGTTTTTCTTTGCATATTATATGTATAATTATTACTTGAAATAAAATATTAAAAACTACTAAAGTAACTGAAATTAAATTTAAATATAGTAAAATTTAAATAATAATAATAAAAACAGCAAAAACACAACTAAATTACTAAAACTAACTAAAAAAATACAGAAAATCTGAAAAATAATAAAAAAAATAACCTATTTAAAACCTTTCATTATATTGAAAATATATAATGTCATATTGCATAACTTAATGATATCGGTTAATGATAATTGGTTGAGCAAATGTTCTCTAATTATCTCTAATATGTCTGAATGTATATATAAAGAGGACTGATTTATGATTATTTTCCCCCAAACATACCTCTTTTTTCAATACCAGGTTTCAAAATTACTAAGCAGTTATCCACATTTTTTACTGTACGTTGTCTGATTTGGCAAACAAAATGGTTTTCGGCCATTACATAAAAAAATATCTACTGTATCAGCCGACATTATGTGTGAATGTGAGGGAGCGAATGTATGCGCAGGTAGTGTGTGCACTCATCTATCCGTGTGCGCGCGCGCGCGTGTGTTTTGTGTGTGTGTGTGTGTGTGTGTGTGTGTGTGCCTGTGTGTGCGTGTGTGAAGTGGCTCCATTGGGGTCTCGGGTTGCAGGTATCAAGTGAGACGGTAAAACTATCTGAGTGTTCTGTGTCCTCTCAGCGCTGGAATGAAAGCATGAAAGGAAGGAACAACACAGACAGGATGACAGTGAGACGGATTAGAGAAGCTTCAATGATCAGTGATCAAAGGACAGCAGACTGGAGCCCACTGCAAAAAAACTCACACACACACACACACGCATCCATTCAGACCCAAACCACCAACATGTTCACGTGAAGCACAAATGCAAGGCTGACGCACACGCATGTCCGACTACCATATGTTTGTACCACACACATACAATACACATTAACCAGAACCAGGTACATCCCAGGTAAAGATGCTCTACTAGTCAAAAGCTGACAGAAATCATGTTAATCTAAAGGAAGATGCTATAAATTGTGAAATTTCTTTACAAAACTACTTTTTTTAAAGATGATTTGGAGCAGAAGAAAAAGCAGCCAGTAAGAGTCCATCTTATCACAATTATAGTTAACTAAAATTAAAACCACAAAAAAAAAAAAACATTTATGTTACTTAAAATACAATAAATGTTATAATTGAAATAAAATTAAATATAAAAAATAAGTAACTTATTTCAGCTAATTGCCAAGGCAACATGACTAATTTTCATTTAATGTACTAAAATAACTAAAACTTTAAATAAAATTTTAATGAACAGAGAAAATATAAAAAAAAAGTCACTTAAAATTATTTTTAAAAACTATAATAGTATCTAAGCTAACATTGATTTACCCTGAAAACATTGGTGTAGAAATCATTTTCATTCACAAACCGTGTAAATTTTACAAATAATGCAGTAAAATGGCAAGTAACACATTGAATTACACATTTTTTTTTTTTAGGGAGAAAGACTGAAACAGTATTTTCTTATAAAACATACTCTAATAGCCTTTGTTTGACTTACAATTTCGAAAGATATTTTTTATAATGTATATTTCTCCCTCAATAGGGAGGATGCACCCCATAGAGTTGGTTGATGAAGCTTAAATATAACAGTTCTTGCATTTTTGGTCGCTACATAATTCCCACACACATTTATTTGTGTTATTTCATAGTTTTGATGACGTTACTATTATTCTAAAATGACAAAAAATAGTGCTAATTTCTACACTGGGCCTTGCTTTGAAGTTCCATGTCAGTGAGGCCACACTTAACTAACCACAAAAGAGAGCTCGTTAGAACAAGCCAAGCCATTACAGTAAATGTGTTTGTAATCCCACCTCCCAACGCATACAAGCCAAACACCTGCGAGAGCGACCGAAACGGAGAAAAACCTCAGCAGATGTCGAGCAGCGCACCAGGAGGTCAAGTTTAAACTGGGCCTATTTACTGGTTTTTCTTTACATGCTGCCTTGTTTTCCCGAGCACATCATGCTCTGCTGCACGTTACTAAACGCTGCACCGTTGGCTTGCAGTTGTTTGCGCAGACGTGCATTTTCCACAGCCCTCTGCCAAAATCCAGTTTGTTTTTTTTTTTGTGCTGGCATAATGTCTGGTGCCTAAAAAATGCAAAATAAACAGTTGTAGTTTTTGAGTCTGAGGAAAACAGCATTGCGCAAATCATTGCATCATGCCTAGTTGTCACTGATATTGAGTGTTGGTGGAGCTGTGGAGCCATCTGTGGCACACATGGCAGCGATCTTACGCCGTACTGGTGGTCTTCTGTACGTCTGGCTCATGCCTGAAGCGTCCTGACTGCTTCCTGCGACAACTACAAAGAGGATGTTTGAAGACATGATAGTGGACTATAGTTCAGATGCAACAAATAAACCATTCTCTCACAGCTGATATTTAGTCTTTCATTCCGTATAAAGGAATCAAAATATACACAAATAAGCAAAAATAAGTACATCAAAGAAGCCACTGTCCCAGAAAAAGAAAAAGCATGGTATTACCACTGTTTAAAAAACATGATATACATGAGTATATGTTAGGAATTGTACCATTGTACATGTTACAATATATTTTGGGAAAACATGGTACCACTGTGCATGTGTTTTTTTAAACATTTTACATTAGTATATGTTGAAAAACAACAAAAACATGGTATTGCCATGTTTCATGTTTAAAATTAAATTATTTACCTTAGTATGTGTTGGGACAAAAACATGGTATTACCACTGTGCATGTTTTTTTTTAAACGCATGTCCTTAGTATACAGTATGCTGAAGAACAACAAAAATATGGTATTACCATGTTCCATGTTAAAAAATATGATTTACCTTAGTATATGATTGGAAAAAACGACAACAGAAAAACATGGTATTGCCACTGCATGTAAAAAAAAATGTGTATATGTTGGGACAAAACATGGTATTACCACTGTGCATGTTAAAATTGTGATTTACCTTAGTATATATTGGGGAAAACAACAAAAACATGGTATTACCACTGTGCATGTTAAAATTGTGATTTACCTTAGTATATATTGGGGAAAACAACAAAAACATGGTATTACCACTGTATGTGTTAAAAAATGTATATATGTTGGGAAAAATGTGGTATTAACACTGTACATGTTATAAAATATTATTTAACTTAATATAGGTTGGGGAAAAAACATGGCATTACCACTGTGCATGTGTTTTTGAAAATTTTTACCTTAGTATATATTGAAAAACGACAAAAAACATGGTTTTACCATTTTGTCATGTGAAAATTGTTTTACCTTATTATATGTTGGGACAAAAACATGGTATTACTACTGTGCATGTTTTTTTTTAACATTTGACCTTAGTATAGCCTATGTTGAAAAACAACAAAAACATGGTATTACCATGTTTCATGTTAAAAAAGTATGATTTACCTTAGTACATGATGGGAAAAACAACAACAAAAATTTGTTTAAAAAATGTAAAAAAAAAAAAATGGTATTACCACTTTAAAAATGTAAAAAAAAAAAAAGATAAATGTTAAATTACCACGTTACAAAATGTGTATATTTTGGGGGGAAAACATGGTATTACCACTGTTTAAGAAACATGATATACATGAGTATATGTTATGAATTGTACCATTGTACATGTTGTATATGTTGGGAAAAACATGGTATTACCACTGTGCATGTGTTTTTAAACATGTTACATTAGTATATGTTGAAAAACATGGTATTACCATGTTTCATGTTTAAAAAAAAATTATTTACCTTAGTATGTGTTAGGGACAAAAACATGGTATTACCACTGTGCATGTTTTTTTTAAACGGGTGTCCTTAGTATACAGTATGTTGAAGAACAACAAAAATATGGTATTACCATGTTTCATGTTAAAAAATATGATTTACCTTAGTATATGATTGGAAAAAACGACAACAGAAAAACATGGTATTACCACTGTGCATGTATAAAAAAATGTGTATATGTTGAGACAAAACATGGTATTACCACTGTGCATGTTAAAATTGTGATTTACCTTAGTATATATTGGGGAAAACAACAACAAAACATGGTATTACCACTGTGCATGTTAAAATTGTGATTTACCTTAGTATATATTGGGGAAAACAACAACAAAACATGGTATTACCACTGTATGTGTTAAAAAATGTATACATGTTGGGAAAAATGTGGTATTAACACTGTACATGTTCTAAAATATGATTTAACTTAATATAGGTTGGGGAAAAAAACATGGCATTACCACTGTGCATGTGTTTTTGAAAATTTTTACCTTAGTATATGTTGAAAAACAACAAAAAACATGGTATTGCCATTTTTCATGTGAAAAAACAAAAAAACTTAGTAATTATATGGTATGCATTTAAAAAATACTATGCTAGTACCATGTTAGTTCAGACCTGTCTAATTTTTACCCAAGTGAAACACTTTAATCCAGTGCATAAATATTCAGTGTCTGTTGGTCTTTTTTAGCATGTGGTTTAGTAAGCATGAGCCAGTATTAGCATCAAACACCAGTGCAGTCAGACAGACAGCAGACTCCCGCTTTATCAAACAGCATCAGGATACACGTGGGACAGCTTTACACTGGAATCCCCATAAAACCTCATAAATCTGTTGGGAGTCTCTCTCAAGGACAGACCAGACGCTGCGTTAAACACCCCCCCACTGCGCTATAATCATTAGTCTGATTCAATTCCTTCAAACTTTTACATACAATTCAACCTGCCATACTCAATGTAGGACACCAGCAAAGCTCTAGTTTTTAGTTTTAGTGTAGAACAAATAATGCTAAAATCCACTGCGAGACGTTTATATCCAACCAGTTTAAATCTAATAAAATTACATTTGGTGTTACAGCTGTGTAAAAAAAAAATTAAAGTTGCTGTTGCTGAAGTCATCAAGAAACATTTTACTTAAGTAATGTGAACAGGAGTGAATAAATAAGTGAATAAATGGCAATAAAAATAAATTGATTGACACAATTTTGAAAAATAACAGTTATTGGTGTTGTCAGCTGAAAAATAAAGTCGTTTTGGAGGCAAAGATATATTTCGATAAAAGATTAAAAAGGCAAACCAAGTTTTCATTGGAATATGAACACTAAAAACACTAAAAATAAAACTCAGTTTTGATTTTGTGTTTCTACCTGATGGGATCCTTAACAACTGCTTTTTATAAACTGAAGTATACAGAATTATATTACCATAAATAGCATTTTATTTCAATGCGGACTACCGTTTAAAAGCGTGGGGTCAGTTTTTAATGTTATTTTAATGAAAGAAATCTCTTATGCTCACCAAGGTTTCATGCAATTGATAAAAATACCGTAAAATCAGTAATATTGTGAAATAGTTTTTTACAATTTCAAATAACTGTTTTCGATTTGAATATATTTTAAAATGTAATTTATTCCTGTGATGCAAAGCTGAATTTTCAGCATCATTTCTCCAGTTGTCAGTCTCACCTTTCAGAAATCATTCTAAAATGCTGATTTGCTGCTCAAGAAACATTTCTTATTATTATCAACGTTGAAAACAGTTGTGCATGCTTAATATTTTTGTGAACTTTCATGCTTTGCTCGAACTTTTACCATGGCATTAGAGCTGGTACACTGTTGTAAACACAATAACGGCGCCATGGGTGTAAACTCACAGATTAAGGGGCGGTAATATTATAATGAGATCCCTTTGCCACGTCACCAAGGGAGCGAAATCAGACGCGCTCATTTTCTCAGATGCTTGCAGAAAAAGGCTTCCCAAAACAAAGTTACTGGGTTAATCTTTTTCACGTTTCCTTGGTTGGTAGATGCACTGGGGACCTGATTATAGCACTTAAAACCTGGAAAAGTCAGATTTTCATGATATGTCACCTTTAACATAATGACCCGCATCTAACATTATCCGAAAAACAGATTCATTGATGCATTTGTGACATGAGCTGCTGAAGTAGTGCATCATGGTCCTCAGAATGAACAAGTCCTCAGAAGCACAAAGGCCAGTGTTTTCCCAAATCATGTGTCTTGCCTAAGGACAGCATCACTACTGCAGTATCCATTTCCACCAACACTGGATCTGCGCTATAAAGACTAGTGTAATTTCACCCGCCGAGGGTTATTCTTTTGTCGGAGCCCATTGCTGACCGTGAAAGACGCTCACCTTTGATGTGTCGTGAGCGATATTCACATCACGCCATTCATGAAACTCTGCCTGCAGACTCACAGTAGCTGCTCTGTTTCTAACTCGGACGTATCCGTAATGGTGGAAATCACGCACAGGATGTGATGCACTACACGCAAATATGTTTAAGATATGTCAACATGTATAATCTTACAGGAGAAAAAGAAAAATCCAAGACCTTTTCAACCATTTAATTGCATATCGGTTGCATATTGCAAATTGCATATTGGTTAAAAATGCATTGGACAAAAGAGAATTATATAGGTTCATTAATGAAGTCTCTTTAATATCTCAATTGTTTCTCAAAGACAGAATTCAGAGTCAGTAAATGTTTTTTTTTTTTTCACAAAGAAACTAATTAATTTGTTCAGCAAGGATGCATTAAATTGATCCAAACTGACAGTAAAGACATATGTGACCCTGGACCACAAAACCAGTCATAAGGGTAAATTTTTTTGAAATTGAGATTTATGCATAATCTGAAAGCTGAATAAATAAGCTTTCCATTGATGCATGGTTTGTTAGGATCGGACAATATTTGGTAGAGATACAGCTATTTGAAAATCTGGAATCTGAGGGTGCAAAAAAAAA
>NW_015536624.1:1198733-1206239 GCF_001515605.1 Sinocyclocheilus anshuiensis
CATATTACTAATCAAAAATTAAGTTTTGATATATTTATGGTGGGAAATTTACAAAATATCTTCATGGAACATGATCTTTATTTAATATCCTAATGATTTTTGGCATAAAAGAAAAATCTATAATTTTGACCCATACAATGTTTTTTTTGGCTATTTCTATAAATATACCCCAGCGACTTAAGACTGGTTTTGTGCTCCAGGGTCACATATATATGAATGCAAAATATTTCTATTTCAAATAAATGTTGTTCTTTTGAACTTTCTATTCATCAAAGAATCCTTAAAAAATAATGCATCACTGTTTCTGTAAAAATATTAATCTGCACAACTATTTTCATAAATGTTTCTTGAGCAGCAAATCAGCATATCAGAATGATTTCTGAAGGATCATGTGACACTGAAGACTGGAGTAATGATGCTGAAAATTCAGATTTACATCACAGGAACTAATTACATTTTAAAAAATATATTATAATAGAAAGCAGTTATTTTAAATGGTAATAATAATTTCACAATATTACTGTTTTTACTGTATTTTTAATCAAAGAATCTGTGATCAGATTTGCTCAATATACTGAACCTGCAATCAAAACTCAAGTCAAATCAAGTCAAATTCAGCTGCTCCACATTCATTTTACAGCTCTGTACTCATACTGTGTGTCAACAATTGTCTCATTTATGCCTATTTTTACTTCTTTCAGGATAAACATCTGAGATAAAGTGGATATGGTGGAGCAGTAACATGTTCCTCTGGGATCACATGTTGATCACTGACACATTTGTTTTGCTCGTTCTCACCGTCAAGAACTTTAACCAAATGTGATGGTTTGAGTCTCTCAGGAGGCTCTTTAGGGCTGGTTAAAGTTGAGAGCAGTTAAGTGAGAACATGTGTATTACTGCTGCTGTTCCTGACACACACACACACACACACACACACACACTGTAAGTTCACTCCTATAGAAATAAGAGCAACCAGCTGTGCTGTACACCGCTTAAATTAGCTACTCGCTTGTGAATAAATGAGTTGTGAAATTCAGAAAGACGGGGTTAAAATGGCACAGAGCTATAGAGAGATCCATATATGTTTAGTTTAACACTCTAATGCTGTTTCTAAGGCATCTTTGCTAATAAAAGCACATAAAACTAGAGCTTACCAATGCAAAACACACTGACACAATGCTAAGGTAAGCATGTGTTTGCTTGGATGTTCTGAGTGCTTGCTAGTGTGTTCTGGGTGGTTGTTTCCTGGCGTAAGTCAAATGATCTCTCAAGTCTGTTTTATCATCCAGCAGGCAGAAAAAGTCTGATCACCTGATGATGATTGCTGATGATGTTTGACTTTAGCTGGGTGTAGTTTGCGTAGTCTGGTCGAGTGTTGTGTGTCTGTGTCACAGATGAGACTATCAGGACACACACGCACAGATCTGACAGACATTTCCTCTGAGGGTTACATGTTAATCAAGTTACATGTTTACACATGATGTCACAGTGATGTCTGATGCTAGACAAACACACATTGCCCCCTAAAAGGATAACTCAGTGGCCCAGTACATTTCCATGCTGATCTCAAATAAACTAAAAAAATATTATGACTAGAGTGTGCACTTTCTTAAATGTTTAAATGTTTTTTTTTTTAAAGTACTTTTTTTTTTTTTTTTTTTTTTTTTTACAAAAAGATTGTTCAAAACAGAAGCTAAGGAGGTCAGATCAAAATGTTATTGCTCGGAGGTTGCTCTTTTAGCTCAAAATACTTTACATTTTTCATTAAAGGTTTCATTAAAGATTTTTCTCCTAAAAGAAGAAACCAAATGAGTGAATAGTTGTCCTACACTGGAAGGTTCAGAAGTTGTCACTGGGACAGTACCTTTTCAAAAGGCACACTTTTATACCTTTTAGGTACTAATATATGCATACTTGAAGTATTAATATGTACACTCAAGGTACTAATATGCACATTATAGGTACTAATATGGACATTTTAGGCACTAACATGCACACCTGAGGTACTAATATGTACACTTTAAGTACTAATATGCACACTTGAGGTACTAATATGCACATTTTAGATACTAACATGTACACTTTAGGTACTCTTATGCACACCTGAGGTACTAATATGTACACTTTAGGTACTAATATGCACACCTTAGGTACTAATATGCACACTTGAGGTACTAATATGCACATTTTAGATACTAACATGTACACTTTAGGTACTCTTATGCACACCTGAGGTACTAATATGTACACTTGAAGTACTGTACACTTGAAGTACTAATATGTACACTTTAAGTACTAATATGCACACTTGAGGTACCAATATGCACATTTTAGGTTCTAATATGTACACTTTAGGTACTATTATGCACATTTTAGGTACTAATGTGTACACTCTAGGTACTAATATGCACAATCTGGGTACTAATATGTACCTTTAAGGTACCCTAATGGATCCTTTAGGTACAAAGGTGTACCACCCCAGTGACAGCTTTGAGATATCTTGTCATGGCACAGTTTGAGACCTTGTTGAGATCTCTTCTGAAACCCAAGAGGAGACATACTTTTTGTCAGGGGACAATCTGAGAAACAGTAGACATCTCACTGCTGTCTAGGAGAAACAACGCAAACAACCATACACGCCTAAATCAAGATGCCCCGTGGCGTTAAAAAGGAAGGGATGTCAGTGCGAGACACCAGACAAACACACACGCACACACACACACACACACACACGCACGCACACACACACACACACACACACACACAGGAAACAGGAAGACCCTTATCTGCACATGGGCTCCATATGAGTAATGGCTAATTAACTTGTTCTGCGTAAAACACCGAAAACACATTGTGCATCTCCCTGATGGGCTTATCATACTTGAAAACAAACCAGAGACGATCAAATAAGAGATCAATGACTCTGTTAGGTATATACACAGCCTTTGCAAACAAAAGCTTAACCTTTGATCACATTATAAAGGATGTGTTTCCTCCTTTGCTGTGTCAGGGGAAACATTTACGGCAATATGTGGGTTAATTGCTCTCAGGTTTCTGGGTGTCAGGACACAATTATGCATTTAAGGATATTGCAGCCAACAGCACCATTCCTTCACGGCCCATTCATTTTGTTTGTTTTATTAGAGCAGCTAATTTCATTTATGGGGTTTAAATATTAGTAATATTATTCCTGTGTGGTTAATTTAGACAGACCAGAACAGCCTGAATTTAGTTGCACATCAGGTGTTTTGCTTAGATATAATTTGCCATTTGCAAAAGGTTTTTAACAAATATTGCAGGCTATAGAAATGTTGTGAATAGAATAGAAAGGCCCATTCATTTTGTTTGTTTTATTAGAGCGGCTAATTTCATTTATGGGGTTTAAATATTAGTAATATTATTCCTGTGTGGTTAATTTAGACAGACCAGAACAGCCTGAATTTAGTTGCACATCAGGTGTTTTGCTTAGATATAATTTGCCATTTGCAAAAGGTTTTTAACAAATATTGCAGGCTATAGAAATGTTGTGAATAGAATAGAAAGCCTATATAATAGAAATGCCATAAAACATTTGATTTATATGCACATTTAAATGTAAAAAGGATCTATTATTACCAATTTTATTATTAAAAAGTTATAAAAAGTAATTCCTTTAATTATAAAAGTAAAGTTTCCCTATAAAAGTAATAATATTCCTAAAGGATTTTCTGAATTTAAATTTAAATGAATTAATAAATGTATTAATTTAATTAGAATTTAATTAATTCGCAATTCACAATTTCACAATTAATTGAATTTAATTCCATGTCACAATAATCAATATTTTTGCCTGTAATGACATAACCCAGAAAAAAATCCATAAATAAAATAAACATATAGCCTACTGAATCTATCTATCTATCTATCTATCTATCTATCTATCTATCAATTAAAATGCATTAAAGTACTTTCAAACTATTAGACACTTCATTAAACTTTAGATATTTTCAGAAATATATTTTCAGAACTATTAACAATGCATCAATAGCTACATCAACTACTGACCTGTTAAACATATGATATAGGCAATTAAGAATGAATAGAGTTTAAAACGAATTAAACCAAATGAATGGCCTGTAATTTTTCATCTTCTTCTTCTTATTATTATTCACATCGGAATGTTGTTGTTGTTGTTTTTTTGACGTGATTTAAATCTAAATAACACAATTTAGTTCATAACTTTACCATTACCAATATTATTGCATGATTAGTAGGCTACATCCAAACACGTCAATTGTCAAATTTGAATAAAACTCTAAATTGTGCCTTTTTCGTGCCTTCCCTGATGAATGCATTTTCTTAACCGTTAAAGTGATGTGCACGTGATAACGTTTCCAAACACTCGCAATCGCTTTGGCCACAACTGAAGTGATTCTGAATAAACGCAGTGTAGCTCTTTATTATTAGGTGACTCACTGTAGGGATCGTCTTTGCTCTTGGTGCCGTTGACTCTCCCGTCTTTCCCGATCCTAAGGAAGAACTTCTGGAAGGAGAAGAGTTTCCTCTGGCGCACGTCTCCCTGGAGGTGCACGTAGCTGCGCACATGCCGGCCGGAGGTGGAGGCGGATGAGGAGTTGGCGACCCTGAGCGCCCGATGCACGGAACATGCGCTGCCGCAGGTGACGCTGGACGCGAAGATCACGGAGACGGCGAGAAGATAGACGACACACACCGACCAGCATGCAGACACACTGTTACTCACTGTCCATCTCCTCATGGTACTCCTCATGGAACATGCTGCTCAGTGAATGTGCATGGATGCCTCTCGCTCCAGAGAACTCCACTCGAGACGGGTGAAGAAAGCATGAAGTTGTGGAATTAGGCTGAAGAGCGAGTCTGTGAAGCTTCTGATGCTGAGATAAAGCGCTTTATTAATCCAATTTGGGAATGATTATCAAGGCAGCACTTATTCCTCCTGCGTTTCCTGGGAATGTGCGTCAAAACGATCCCTGTTCGTGGCATCCAGTCTTCTGATGTGATCTCATACCTCCAGGAGGTTCACAGAAATGCTGCTGTCTCTCTCTCGGTTCCTCACCCCTCCCTACTCCTTGTCTGTCATTCGGTCCCTTCCTCTATTCTCACACTCACATGAAGCATTTGCTCCTCCTTGTCGTGTCCCCCCCCCCAGAATTCCCTCCGTTCGGGGTCTGTAGGTGCGGGGTTTGTCTGATAGGGCTTTTGTGAATGGCTGTTATCTGGAGCTCTTTGATAGTGGACTAGGAAAAGAGCACAGACGCTTGAGAAGATGAACAAACCTAACCAGAGGCCACTCTTGATTGGTCCCATCTGATGATAAGAAGCTTTTAGTTTGATAAAAATTTCAGAATCATCATGTTTCGTCTTTTCTTTTGTCGCGGATCACGTCCCTTTCACCTCATACAATATCCTGGGGTCTAAATCAACATTGCTTGAAAAGACAAGACGTTGGTTTTGTTTGTTACACATTACATGTCATTGTTATTATGTGGAGCGTGTCTGTGAATTGATTATTTTATTAGAACCACAGGCGTTTAATTAACATTTCAATGAAGAAAGCAATCAAAAGCAAAAGATCTTATAGTCAAATTTACGAAAATTCTAAATTGGCACCAAAACAAGAAATTCAAATCACATTCTAAAAGGTGATACACTGCGGAAAAGTCAGTAAAAATAATGCACAATGTATAATATTAATATGAAGAAATGTTCCATTTTGAATTTTCATGCGTTTTACCCATATTTTGAATTACGCATTGCACACTCTAAAAAATGCTGGGTTAAATATAACCCAGCGCTGGGTTAAAAAGGGACAAACCCAGCTATTGGGTTGTTTTGACCAGCAGTTGGATTATTTTGACCCAGCGGTTGGGTTGTTTTGACCCAGCGGTTGGGTTCAAAACAACCCAACTGCTGGGTTCAAAACAACCCAATAGCTGGGTTTGTCCCTTTTTAACCCAGCGCTGGGTTATATTTAACCCAGCATTTTTTAGAGTGCATTGTGTTGTGTTTTAGGATTATAGGAAATGTCTGTAAACTTAACAGATAGGCCTATTGTCCTGGCAATTGATTTTACAGTAATAAGAACATTAACTTCAATGCTGCTCCAAACCACTTTTATTTTTCAGTTGAACACAAAAGGAGATGTTTTGAAGAATGACCAAGCTGCTCTTGTCCATCAGAAAGACGTAAAAAATAGCATAAAAGTAGTCCATAATACTCTCACACAAAAGAAGACAAATTGGAGAATGTCAAACTATTTTCCCTTTTTGAGTAAACTAGAACAAGAACTAAACGCGCCTCCATTTCAGCCCTCAAAATTCAGTGGAAAAGTTGACTTCTACAAAGATCATTGATCCCACAGTTTTATGGTGTATTGATGAACTGAAATGTGTTTCCAGTGACCAATGGCTTGTGTGGTTTGGTTTATCTGCCTTCTCAAACATCACTATCTTATCTGCATTTCCTGCTTTGTTTCCCCTTAAAAGCCTTTTCTGGATTCTTCACTGGAAGTGAGGCTGGCTTGTTGCCCCTTTATCTGTTTATTTTTTCTTGAAATATGCAATCATAAAAAATCAAAGTGCTGTAAACCTTATCCAGTCTAGTCACACATTCCTGCACTTTAACATGCTGCAAGTGTGCAACATGCTTTGCTTTCTGTGAGGCTTTATTTTTTGTAATTCATGGATAAAACTCAAATAAAATCAAATGCTGTGGTAGCCAACAACCACCCCGTTTGTGATCTCACGGTCGTGGATTTTATTTGAAAAACATGCAATAGTCAATGCAATTGAAATGTGGCCTTTCCTGTCTCCTTTTTTGGGCCACATGTAATATAAGAAAGATTTAGAGGACTTGTGCAGAAGCTAGAGGTCTATCTTTCTCTGTGATCTGAGTTTTAACGGTTAGTTTTATCTCGATAGATCTATTTCTTGGTAATGCTCTTCAAATCCAGTTAGAAACAGCACAGTTACCCGACTTCCAATGAGAGACTTACATCAAATAACAGCATGCTTACAAAAAACATTGAATAAAAGTACAGGTACCGTTTTTTTATTTTATTTAACAAAACTAAAAAATAAATGCATAATTTGTTACATAGCCTACATGTACGTAATATTTTTTTAAATAAAATATTTCTGAAACTAAAATCTCTGGGGTGAATTTTTTTAAACATGCTTCTAACAGTCACTGTGCAGTTGAAATGCACAAGACTACATTTCTCAGCCGATACCGATAGCCGATTATTCAGAATGATGTGTGCACATGCCGATACCAGTAGTTTTCTTAAGGAACAAAAATCTTTCAAGTAATGCTGTAAGCTACACAGGAAGCCCTTTCCTTTGGTACATAAAATTAGAGGTTAAAATTAACAACAATAGCCTATTATAGTCATTGCTATTTATTTATGTATTTATTTAAGATATAAGCACACTCAAAACTCATATATATATATAATCCAAAAAAAAAAAAACACTAGAGGGAGCATAT
>NW_015536624.1:1206272-1208807 GCF_001515605.1 Sinocyclocheilus anshuiensis
TTTTTGGATTAACTAACCATCTGTGAACACTGGGTAACTTTCCTGAGGTAAATGGTAAATGCAACATTGAGTGACATTTGTTAACAAGCTGTTTTATTTGACGTCTTTCTTTCAGTTGAAACTGATTCCAGAGACATGGTACATTTCGGTTATTTGTACTGTATATTTCAATACACCTTCTGATGTTTATTCATGTTTATTTCACGCTACAACTTGATAGGAAATAGGAAAAGACTCACGCTAGCTGCCGCTGAAACTGAGATACAGCGATTCTCCAGTGAGTCTACGCTACAGCGATCTGTCATCTCACATTTAAGAGCATCAAAATGGCATTTAATGTTTGAATTTTGTGATAAAATGTACAGAATTTGAAAGCTGAGACTTTGTTTTTTTTATCAGAAGTAGCTCGCGCTAGCTGCCGCTAAAACTGAATTAACCATGGTTTTATTATAGTAAAATTGGAGTAACCATGTTTTTTTGGCGTACTGACTACCATTTGTATAACCACAGTTTTACTACAAATACCATGGTTAAGCTATGGTTAGTGTTGCAAAACCATAGTTAATTTGTGGTTACCATGGTTTAACGATAGTAACCATGGTTTTTTGGTTTTATTTGTAGTAAAACCATGGTTAATTTTCGTAAGGGTGAGGCAGCTACAGCGATCTGTTGTCACATTTAAGAGAGTCAAAACGGCATTTATTGTTTCAAATATTGTTTTGTGATTAAAATTAACAGAATTTGAAAGCAGAGACTTTGTTTTTTGTCAGAAGTAACAAAGCACAAAGCTCTTTGAAATTATTGGATGGGAGGCACATTACAAATAATGTTTTGTGAATGGAAAAACCACAGACCTGGCAACCCTGGTTTAAACTATGGGTGATTCATAGGATTCAAAAAGATCCTGCGTTAACGGTGCTGTGTTAATATGTTGCTGCTTTAACTTGGAAAGCCCTAAATTTCAACACAAGATACATTTCTTCACACAAGCTGCTGTCTGACATGTTTGTCTTCCCTGCCACGTTTTGATTGACAGGATATAATCTGCCCTGATTTATTGTCATCTGTTTTTAAACAATCGGTTGATGCCCGATAATTGCTTTTATCGGCCAGTTCCAATTATTGGCCGATACACAAGTGCATCCTTCAAAAAACAGACAGTCAAGTTAATACTTAAGAGTTTGGGGTTTGTTCAAATTTATAAACCTGAGTATTTGTGATTAGTGATGCTTTTTATTTATATTCAGTAGATTTGAAGCTAGCTCAGAAATCTCTGTCTCTTTGAATGTTATTCCGTTTTGTCCATTCTGGCCGTGAGCAGTTTTGACAGTCACTAAAAGTAAATATTTGATGAGGCAAGTGTCCATTGAAGGTGTCGGGGTGTCCGCTTGCAGCGATGGTTTCTTGTTTTCCGGCTTCTGGACATGCTTGTCATGAATTCATTGATCAGGTGACCTGACCTTACATCATATGTAAACCAATGGATATAATATAAACACCTCATAACCCAAGCTATATCCTGTAAGCTGTTTAAATTAACATTTATTTGAACTTGTTCGCTCCACAAGGAGCTGTGTGCTCATGATATCACAGTGCGTGCGCCTCCACTCACGTGCCGCCATTTGGTCCGAGGTGTAAAGCTAGACAAGTTGTTCCAGTTAAGTTAATATTATGAAGTGATCTGCTTTTAGTTTAATCAGGACCATTGAATCTGCTCTGACTGGATGTCTGAATTATTTAGTGGTACACAGGAAAGGGAAGTCGCCTCGCTGCCATTTAAGAATCACACTGCGTATGTGGCCCTCCTTTGCTGGATGCACATTACGGTAATGTGTGATTATATAACTGAGCTCAAATCAAGGTTGAGTAATGTGCTTTGTCATGAAACACACAAAATCTAGGGCGCTAACATGGATTGACAGTGCTGACAAATGTGGTCGTTCTGTGACCTAGCTGACAGCGCTGTGGTGCCAAGTGGGTTTCAAGTTATAAGGGATAGAAAAACCGGCCAAATCTGGCCTAATTTAACCCGACCTCTGTAATGGAGCCTGAATCGGCATGGTTTGGATTGCAGAGTCACCTCTTCCAATTTTACGGTGACCTGAAAAAGTGTGGCTAGTAAAGAACAAACAATGGGTGAGTGGCAGGCTACATTTAGTAGTGTACTAAGCTTTAAAGTCTTCAAAAACATCAGTATTTCTGCATGTCCTGTCCAAACCCTTAACAATTAACAAACAGTTAACAGTAGTACCTACTTGAAATGGCATCCAAAGGTATGAAGCTACATCAAAATCTTCAAAAAAATTTGTTTTAAATGTAATTTTATTTAAAGGGGTCATAAGATGCTACATGTACTTTTACAAGTTGTTTGAACTGAAATGTGTGTTGGCAGTGTGTGTACACAACCACCCTATAATGATAAAAATCCACCCAGTGTTTTTTAAAAAATCTGGTTAAATCTTTACCCTTTTCTCAAATCGAGCCGATCTCAGATGCCTGTCTGTGTGACGTCACAAAAAAGGCCCCTCCCACGAT